>NW_024737859.1:0-8996 GCF_018991925.1 Homarus americanus | reverse complement strand
TCACTTGATTGAAAAATAATATACAAATAACATTAGTGATACAAATATGATATATAATAACTAGGTGGGGAGAAGGTTATACTACAGGGAATTTAAACAGTGGCAGTCAAAAAGGTAAGACTTACTGGGAGTGAATACACTGGCTGATTACGAGTTGTGTGGCATTTAGGGAGAAAGACCAGGTAAGGGAGGCATATGTGAGCTTGGAAAGTATGAATGTTGAGTAAACACTGGGGAGCTCGGGCGCAGGAACTCCGAGGTACTTGAGTCGGCGGAGGAGGTGGAGACGAAAACTGGAGTATTTGACAATTTTACTGACGTGTGTTTTCCAATTTAGTTTCTTATCTATAGTGACGCCGAGGTGCTTAGTGGAGACCACAACATGGAGTGTGTTGGGGCCTAAAGTAATAGAGGGAGGTGGAACAAGGTCGGAGGAGAGGTTGATGAGCATAAACATGGTCTTGGTATGGTTGATGGTGACGTGGTTGTTGATAGCCCAATTTTGGAGACTGTTCAATAAATCCTGCAGGGCGGTGTAATCGGAAGCCGAGTTGTTGACACTGATCGTCAACGTATTTCAAACCGTACAGCTTGGCGTCGGTCACTTAGAAAGTCTGTAAGCCACGGTATAAGTCTTCTCCGAAACCCGAGGTCGACAGCTTTGTTGATGATTATTATTGTGTGTGTGTGTGTGTGTGTGTGTGTGTGTGTGTCTTGGGTGTGTGGGTGTCTTGGGTGTGTGTGTGTGTGTGTCTCTTGGGTGTGTGTTGTCTGTGTGTTTGTTTGGTATGTGTGTGTTTCTTTGGTGTGTGTGTGTGTTTGGTGTGTGTGTTTGGTGTGTGTGTGTTTGTTTGGTGTGTGTGTGTTTGGTGTGTGTGTGTGTTTGGTGTGTGTGTGTCTTGTTGATGTATGAATGAGAAAACGGTGGACAATACTTTCTGATTCTACAGCAAACTTAACTTAGGTTAGGTTAGGTGATCACACAGATTTTATATACCCTGAATCAATGAGAAGAAGTTTACCAGATGTAAAATTGACACACACAGCTATGACAAAATGGGGCACGAGTGGAAAAGTTTCTGGAGAGGGGAAATAATTTGAGACGGTCCGGACGAGAACAAGATAAGCGACATACCGGCTTAAATTGTGTTGTCTTTTTTTATACTTAACCTTGAGATGTGTGTTCTGGCCCCAGGGAAAAGTCCTAACAAGAATCAGCTCAAGGAAGATTCCACGGACGCTGACACAAGTCAAAAGGTAATTCTGACAGTCTTAAATATTAATGATGCTTAGGTGGGTGGGTACTGTATATTGGTTGTGTTTAGGTGGGTTGGTACTGTATATTGGTTGTGTTTAGGTGGGTTGGTACTGTATATTGGTTGTGTTTAGGTGGGTGGGTACTGTATATTGGTTGTGTTTAGGTGGGTGGGTACTGTATATTGGTTGTGTTTAGGTGGGTGAGTACTGCATATTGGCTAGTTTAGGTGGGTGGGTACTGTATATTGGCTAAAAGCTTAGGGTGGGTGGGTACTGTGTGTATTGCTGTGTTTAGGTGGGTGGGCATTGTATATTGGTTGTGTTTAGGTGGGTGGGCACTGGCATTGGTTGTGCTTAGGTGGGTGGGCACTGTATATTGGCTTGTGTTAGGGGTGGGTGGGTACTGTATATTGGTTGTGCTGAGGGTAAAATGTATATTGGTTGTGTTTAGGTGGGTGGGTACTGCATATTGGTTGTGCTTAGGGTGGGTGGGTACTTATATTGCTGTGTTTAGTGGGTGGGTACTCGTATATTGGTTGTGTTTAGGTGGGTGGGTACTGTATTGGTTGTGTTTAGGTGGGTGGGTACTGTATATTGGTTGTGTTTAGGTGGGTGGGTACTGTATATTGGTTGTGCTTAGGTGGGTGGGTACTGTGTATTGGTTGTGTTTAGGTGGGTGGGTACTGTATATTGGTTGTGTTTAGGTGGGTGGGTACTGTATATTGGTTGTGTTTAGATGGGTGGGTACTGTGTTTTGGTTGTGTTTAGATGGGTGGGTACTGTGTTTAGGTGGTTGTTGCGTTGCTTTGGTTATGCATAGGTGAGTATAAGAGTGTTGATTAATAACGCATAATAATGAACTTTATGAGGCTGTGAACACATGCGAACAGAAATAATAATAATAATAATAATAATAATAATAATAATAATAATAATAATAATAATAATTGATGATGATGATGATGATTGTTAGGTTAAGTATTATACTAAATCAAGTTATAATTTTATTCATATATTTTTTACAGAAATGTAATAATATTTATCAACGGCGATAATAACGATTACCCCGTTTCAGGATTTTTCTGGAGCAATCAACACAGCGAGGGGGTGATTCATAATAACCGTCCCTATGTTGCTGCCTTCTGGGCCTCACGTAGGGCGATGACCTGTAGCCTTCGTCAAACTCCCTCCTCCTGGGTCTTTTCCAGGGCGAGGGGTTGTAACTGTCGTCAAACTCCCTCTTGCTGGGCCTCCAGTACGAGGAGTTGTAGCCATCGTCGTATCGCCTTTTACGGAAGGTTTTCCTGAATCTCTCAGGCTCCCGCCATTGTGTTGAGTCGTGTAAGTGTTCCCTCACTGGGCACTCTACATTCTCAAGATGAAAACGCATTTGTTTTGGAATCTTTTCGGTGTTGTAGTTGGGCCCACCAGGATACCGGAGGTATTCAACTTTTAGGTGGCGACGAGAATTTTTGTACAGTCCGCGTTTACCCACGGGTTCTCCATTGAGCCTGAGGGCTTCTTCTCTGTAAAATTCGCTACAGTACCTAGCGATGGCTGTACCACGGTGTAGACCGGTCTGGTGGTCACGGGGCATAAAGAAGTACACCAGACCCCCGTACTGGCTGAAGAGAGATCGCATCTCCTTGTAGGTCACCTCGAAGGGAATATTTTTAATAAAAAGACCATATTGGTCAAATTTATGAAAATCGTCCTTAGGTATATCACAGACCAGACTAGTGTCTGGGTCTACCTCTGGCTGCGGAGTCACACTGTACTCGGTCTCGATAGTCTTAAAATCGTCATTGGAAGCCATTTTCAAATTGATAACTGATTCTATCCAATATTGGATCCTTCAGTAGGACGTGTTTTGTTCTGCAGAAAATGTAGTAAGAGGCTTCTTAACCTCTTCTAGTGTTTTAGTGAACTTGTATTAGTATTATAGTGAACATGTGGTGGTCTTGTAGTGAACATGTGGTGGTCTTGTAGTGAACATGTGGTGGTCTTGTAGTGAACATGTGGTGGTCTTGTAGTGAATATGTAGTAGTGTTGTAGTGAGCATGTGGTAGTGTTGTAGTGAACATGTGGTAGTGTTATAGTGAACATGTAGTAGTGTTATAGTGAACATGTGGTAGTGTTGTAGTGAGCATGTGGTAGTGTTGTAGTGAACATGTGGTAGTGTTGTAGTGAACATGTGGTAGTGTTGTAGTGAACATGTGGAAGTGTTGGAGTGAACATGTGGTAGTGTTGGAGTGAACATGTGGTAGTGTTGTAGTGAACATGTGGTAGTGTTGTAGTGAGCATGTGGAAGTGTTGTAGTGAGCATGTGGTAGTGTTATAGTGAACATGTGGTAGTGTTATAGTGAACATGTGGTAGCGTTATAGTGAACATGTGGTAGTGATATACTGAACATGTGGTAGTGTTATAGTGAACATGTAGTAGTGTTATAATGAACATGTGGTAGTGTTGTAGTGAACATGTGGTAGCGTTATAGTGAACATGTGGTAGTGTTATACTGAACATGTGGTAGTGTTATAGTGAATATGTGGTAGCGTTGTAGTGAACATGTGGTAGTGTTTACTGCACAAAAATAATGACAAAGATTTAGAAAATGGTGGAACATGCTAAACGAGACAAAGGATACGTGATAAAAGGAATAAACAGTAAATATAGTAAACGAAAATTATTTGAAAAGGCATAAAAAATGAGAGAGAGGCATCAGATAGAGGGAAGTAAACAAAACAATAAGACAAGGAAGTTAAAACCAACAAGTCACACAACTAAACCATTATGACAGAACACACATATACTAAGGACTTGATCAGGTAAACATTAAACATTATAAACAGAAGCTTCATGTGATACAACAAACAGTAAGTATGTGATTCATCAACTGTCTCAGAAAACGTGAATTTGCTGACATCAACAATACAATCCATTGACAAACATCAACTTTATTCCCTTCTCACTCTCTTAGCTTCCATTTCTTTCTTTTTTAACTTTGGAACTAATTTTTTTTGTGGGCAGGGGGGAGGGGGGGGCACGAAAAGGTCGAAGGAAAACAGTAATTAAAATAAAGATCCGAAAATACACGTTGATATCATAACCTGACCAAACCTAACCTAACCATCATACACTCTCCTGCATCCACGTTGTGCCGCTACGTCACTGCTCGCCACTGTGAAGGAACAGTTAGTATACGTGTCCATACTTGTACTGTAAACAACGTGGATGCAGGAGAATGTATGGACTATGAGGAACAACCCAGACTTGCTCAACCCCGCGGCTGCTCTGCCAATAATGTCCCGAGTGCCTTTCATTGAGTAAGAAACACCGTTGACTTTCGTTAGAGTAAATTATTAATAGTCCTCTTCCATATACATCACAGTACCTTATGCAAACCCAATACCAATATTACTTTATCATCAACTAACATTCCTTCATCGCTGCCCACAACTCCTCTACCCAAATATTCAGCTTCGTGTAACTTGTGTCTAACGTAGCTCCTGTATGAAAGACATGTGATGTTATGCCAACTTTGTTTAGTGGGGACTGTGCTAGTACCGTATAGTGCTGCTAGTACCGTATAGTGCTGCTAGTACCATATAATGCTGCTAGTACCATATAGTGCTCCTAGTACGGTATAGTGCTGCTAGACCATATAGTGCTGCTAGTACCGTATAGCGCTGCTAGTACAGTATAGTGCTGCTAGTACCATATAGTGCTTCTAGTACCGTATAGTGCTGCTAGTACGGTATAGTGCTGCGAGACCATATAGTGCTGCTAGTACCATATAGTGATGATAATACCGTACAGTGCTGCTAGTACAGTATAGTGCTGATAGTACCGTATAGTGCTGCTAGTACCGTATAGTGCTGTTGGTACTATAAAATGCTGCTAGTACCGTATAGTGCGGCTGGGGCCAAATACTGCTGCCAGTACCGTATAATGCTGCTAGTACCGTAGAATGCTGCTGGTACCATATATAGCTTCTAGTACCTTATAATGCTGCTAGTACCATATAATGTTGCTAGTACCATATAAAGCTGCTAGTACCGTATAATGCTGCAAGTACCATAGAAAGTTGGAAGTACCGTATAATGTTGCTAGTACCCTATAAAGCTGCTAATACCATATAAAGCTGCTAGTACCGTATAATGCTGCTAGTACCATATAATGCTGCTAGTACCATATAATGCTGCTAGTACCATATAATGCTGCTTGTACCATATAATGCTGCTTGTACCATATAATGCTGCTAGTACCATATAATGCTGCTACTACCGTATAATGCTGCTAGTACCGTATAATGCTGCTAGTACCATTTAAAACTGCGAGTACAGTATAATGCTGCTAGTACCATACAATTCTGCTAGTACCGTATAATGCTGCTAGTACCATATGATGCTGCTAGTACCATATAAAGCTGCCAGTACCGTATAAAGCTGCTAGTACCGTATAATGCTGCTAGTACCCGTATAAAGCCGCTAGTACCGTATAACGTTGCTAGTACCATACAATACCGCTAGTACCGTATAATGCTGCTGGCTTACTATATAGTTGCTAGTACCGTATAATGCCGCTAGTACCGTATAATGCTGTTAGTACCGTATAACGCTGCTAGTACCGTATAATGCTGCTAGTACCGTATAAAGCTGCAAGTACCGTATAATGCTGCTAGTACCGTATAATGGTGCGAGCACCATATAAATCTGCTAGTACTGTATAATGCTGTTCGTACCGTATAAAGCTGCTAGTACCGTATAAATCTGCTAGTACCGTATAATGCTGCTAATACCGAATAATGCTGCTAGTACCGTATAATGGTGCTAGCACCATATAAATCTGCTAGTACTGTATAATGCTGCTAGTACCGTATAAAGCTGCTAGTACCGTATAATGCTGCTAGTACCGTATAAAGCTGCTAGTACCGTATAAATCTGCTAGTACCGTATAATGCTGCTAGTACCGAATAATGCTGCTAGTACCGTATAATGGTGCTAGCACCATATAAATCTGCTAGTACTGTATAATGCTGCTAGTACCGTATAAAGCTGCTAGTACCGTATAAATCTGCTAGTACCGTATAATGCTGCTAGTACCGAATAATGCTGCTAGTACCGTATAATGGTGCTAGCACCATATAAATCTGCTAGTACTGTATAATGCTGTTCGTACCGTATAAAGCTGCTAGTACCGTATAATGCTGCTAGTACCGTATAATGGTGCTAGTACCATATAATGGTGCTAGTACCATATAAAGCTGCTAGTACCGTATAATGTTGCTAGTACCGTATAATGCTGCTAGTACCATATAAAGCTGCTAGTACCGTATAATGCTGCTAGTACCATATAATGCTGCTCCTTTATATGTTGGCTTCTAAGTAGAGACAATGACAAGCATCGGGTAGTAAAGTAAAGTAACAATTTTAGAGAACTTTCAAACATGCCCCAAAATAAAGAACATAATGTAAGTGGAGGTACAGTATTCCTCAGCTGTGGCGCTGTTTTCTATCCTATTATGTCTGTCTGTACATCTGTCCCCAAAGTAACCCAAGAACAGTTATGCGGATCTGCACCAAACTTGCTAGGTTTAATCAACAGGTGACCAGGTCACATGGTAAGCGTTTGGTGCACATACCGCCAAAGTTTACCAAGTGATAAGGGTTCGTGCAATGACTTACAGGAAGAGCGCCACTGTTTCAATATTTACCTTGCCATGGAAACTGTTCGTGGGCATTATCACAAAACTTGGGTTCATCCCACAGTCTCGACATGTACAGACCAAAGGAGAACTCCCAGTTGAGTCCTGGAAACAACTCAGTTGAAGGCATCAATTTCTAACTGGCCGTCGCTACGCCCGACCCCAGGACTATCAAGACACACATTCCTCTGTCGCTACTTCACCCAACACTCCTCAACATTTGTAAGATAACCATAATTACTTTTATTTCATCACGTGTTTGGACTTTAAGAGTATGAGTGTGCTCCCACGCTTACCTTTTGATCATATATCGACCAAACATACAATGATTACCATCATTAACCAGCCTGTACGTTGTCAGTTGGTATTTGTATTTTTTTTACGGGGATTAGCCCACCCGGGCACAGGTCACTGACCCACATCAGGGCCTGGGGGGCGGGGCCTGGGGGGCGGGAGAAAAAAAAAATATATATATATAATAATAATAATAATAATAATAATAATAATAATAATAATAATAATAATAATAATAATAATAATAATAATAATAATAATAATAATAATAATAATTATTATTATTATTATTATTATTATTAATTATCATAATCATAATCATATCATAATAATAATAATAATAATAATAATAATAATAATAATAATAATAGTAATAATAATAATAATAATAATAATATTAATAATAACAAAGAAATACAAAAATGAAAAAAAAGATCAAAAGTGAGAAACAAAATATGTATGTTGTGTTGTGAATAGTAAGTGAAACAACTGAGACACTGCAATTGAGTGTAAATGAGGCCGAAAGTCTGATCAGCAACCTGAGACTTGGTCACAATTCTTGGGATGCCATATAGCAGTAGGGTCTACCATAGACAATACATTATGCTTCCAATATCTTCCCAGGCGGTAGTACCTCCCTGTCGTGTCCTTATTGCACCTTTATCGTCTTGTTAAAACCTTCAGCTTCCGTGACAAACGTGAGGCAAGACTTAACTAAGTGTTGGAATACAAACAACCAAATTAGTTTTTTCAAGTATTGCTAATATCAGTTCGTGTTGTTATAAGATAAGAAATTTAGTTGTGATTGTGACTAATTTTGAAGGTAAAACATAAAATAACATTACATGTATGCAGTATATCACGGAGTTTATCCTCACATGACTAGTGCTAACCCTGATAACAATGTTTCACCATTCCCAGTACGGTACCAGCCGTACTGGCGTCAACGAGGCCTGGCAGAAGCGTCACCACCTTAACTTTCAGTTCGTCTTCTACGAGGGCCTCAAGGCCGACATTATGGCCAAGCTGGAGAAGCTGAACGAGTTTTTGAGCACAAACCTCAGCCAGAAGCAACTCTTAATGTATGATGCTGTGTGCTCAGAGGACATGTAAACAAGATATATTTGTTTCACTACATTAACTGTTTAACATCAAAATACCTGAGTAATGTAACGAACAATGGTAGTGGGCTGTAATCAATATACCAAACCTCCCTTCACACTCAGGTAGCTAAATACACCGAGTTTAATGAGATGGCAGGCCCGGACAACTTGATGGGGCCCAAAACAGAAGATAATCCCCAGTACTCACAGGAGGTGGTGAGGCAGGAGGGCGGCTTCTTCAGGAAAGGTGGAGACTTAACTTCTGTTAAGGATAGTCTTGTTTTCTTTACTTTACTCGATTCACTAAAACTAAAGACAACCTTTGGTTCAGGTAGAGGTAACTGACATCCGCTATTGATATTATTAGTGATATTGCCAATAATAACCCAGGGCTCTTGGTTGAAACATGTCGTAACATGTGATAAAGAGATTGTTGAACATTGCAGAAATAAAAATTTGACCAAATCTTGTTGGTAAAGAGTTTAAGGATTATAACTTTTAATTACAACTAACAAATAATACACACGATGATGGAATTTCTCAAGTCAACAACATCCATTGTTTAAAATAGGAGTTTATTATAATTTAAAGATCTCATTTTCAGTTTTCACAAATTCTTATTGAGGTGAATGATGAA
>NW_024737858.1:0-39229 GCF_018991925.1 Homarus americanus | reverse complement strand
CTAGAGACACCCCCTCCCGCTGGCACACACAGAGACCCCCTCCCCCCTGACACACACAGACACCCTCCCCGACACACACAGACACCCCTCCCCTGACACACACACACACACACACCCACTCCCCTGACACACACAGGCCCCCTCCCCTGACACACACAGACACCCCTGACACACAGACCCCCTCTCACACAGACACCCTCCCCTGACACACACAGAACACCCTCCCCTGACACACACAGACACCCTCTGACACACACAGACACCCCCTCCCCTGACACACACAGACACCCCTCCCCCTGACACACACACACAGACACCCCCTCCCTGACACACACACAGACACCCCCTCCCCTGACACACACAAACACCCTCCCTGACACACACAGACACCCCCTCCCTCACACACACACAAACACCCTCCCCCTGACACACACACAGACACCCCTCCCTGACACACACAGAGACAACCCTCCCCTGACACACACAGACACACCTCACACACACAGACACCCTCCCCTGACACACACACAGACACCCCCTCCCCTGACACACACACACACCCTCCCTGACACACACACACAGACACCCCCTCCCCCTGGGTCTGACACACACAGCACTCTCCTGACACACAGACACCCCTTCCCTGACACACACACACAGACACCCTCTCCCTGACATCATTTACACCCCTCCCCTGACACATGCACACGCCCCTCCCTGGATACACACAGACACCCTCCTGACACACAGACACCCTCCCCTGACACACACACTTGTTGTTGGACACCCTCCCCTGACCATATAGACACCCTCCCTCTGGCTATCACAGACACCCCTCCCTGACACACACAGCACCCTCCCCTGACACACACAGACCCCCTCCCCTGGACACACACAGACACCCCTCCCCTGACACACACAGACACCCACTCCCCCTGACACACAGAGCACCCTCCCTGACACACAAACACCCTCCCTTACAAATACAGACACCCTCTCCCTGACACACAGACACCCCTCCCTGACACATACCCCTTTGACACACAGACACCCTCCCTGACACACACAGACACCCTCCCCTGACACACATGCCAGAACACCCTCCCTGACACACACAGACACCCTCCCTGCCTGACACACACACAGACACCCCCCCCCTGACACACACACACACACCTCCCTGACACACACACACACCTCCCTCTGACACACACAGACACCCCCTCCCCTGACACACACAGACACCTCACACACATTGCACCCTCCCCTGACACACACAGACACCCCCCTCCCTGACACACACAAACACCCTCCCCTGACACACAGACACCCCCTCCCCCTGACACACACACACCTCCCCTGACACCCCCTGAACACCCCCTCCCCTGATGTCACAGACACCCCCTCCCCACACACCCTCCCCTGACACACCCCCTCCCCCTGACACACACACCCTCCCCACACCCCCTCCCCACCCTCCCCCTTCCCACACACCCCCCTGGACCCCCTCCCCACACTCCTCCCCCTCTCTGACACACACAGACATTCCCCTCCCCCTGACACACAGAACACCCACTGACACACACAGACACCTCCCCCTGACACACACACCCCCCTCCCCTGACACACACAGACACCCCCCCTGACACACAACACACCCTCCCACACACACACAGACACACCTCCCCCTGACACTCAGAACTCCTCCCTGCACACCCCCCTGCATCACAATTGGCAAGGGTCATTGCACACACCACTCTTTACACAACCATATATACACAACTAATGTCAGGAATATCCGTGATAGTTGACACACAGCCTTGATAGACAACATTGATAGATCTGTCCCATTTTTGTCCCATCTTTTTTTTTTTTTTGTTTGATCCCATGTTGTTCATCCACATGAAAATTTTTTACCTGTTGTCCTACTGTGATGTGTGCCACTGGTGCCATCAGTGTTTTGGCCTGTGAGTGTCTAAGTGATGGCATGCCTGGTATGGGTCCATGATGGAAGGTCATATGAGGATGCTGTCCGTAGTGATGTGTCATATGATGCAAACCTGCTGCTTGATGTCCCATATGATGTTATTATCCCAAGTATGATGTCCCATGAGATGTCTTATCCATATGATGACAAACCCCATGATACGTCCCTGCTATGATGCATTCTATGATGTTCTACCGGCCATTTCTGACATATCCTGCTATGATGTTTTTCATGCATGATGCATGATGTTTTCATCCCTGCTATGATGTACTTCATGTTTCTTGATATGTTCTGTCTGTTGATGCATGCTTATGTTTTGTCCGTTGATGCTTACCGGTGCTGCTGCTATGATGTTTTTTGCGGGGTCGTTCGAGTTTAATCCTCCCAGCCTGTCATAGCTGTTGAGAGAACTTATCGAGTGCTGGAGGATGAGGAGTGTTGTCATGCTTGTTGGAGTGTGCTGCAGATTGATCCATTCTGTGGAGGTGCTGTGATTGTCTCATTCTGTGAGGTGGCTGTGATTGGTTCATTCTGTGAGGCGTGGCTGTGATTTTGTCTCTGTGAGGAGTGGCTGTGATTGGTTCATTCTGTGAGGCGTGGCTGTGATTGGTTCATTTCTGTGAGGCGTGGCTGTGATTGGTTCATTCTGTGAGGCGTGGCTGTGATTGGTTCATTCTGTGAGGCGTGGCTGTGATTGGTTCATTCTGGAGGCGTGGCTGTGATTGGTTCATCTCTGAGGCGTGGCTGTGATTGGTTCATTCTGTGGAGCGTGGCTGTGATTGGTTATTCTGTGAGGCGTGGCTGTGATTGGTTCATTCTGTGAGGCGTGGCTGTGATTGGCTCATTCTGTGAGGCGTGGCTGTGATTGGTTCATTCTGTGAGGCGTGGCTGTGATTGGTTCATTCTGTGAGGCGTGGCTGTGATTGGTTCATTCTGTGAGGGTGGCTGTGATTGGTTTATTCTGTGAGGCGTGGCTGTGATTGGTTTATTCTGTGAGGCGGGCTGTGATTGGTTCATTCTGGAGGCGTGGTGATTGGTTTTCTGTGAGGCGTGGCTGTGATTGGTTCATTCTGTGAGGCGTGGCTGTGATTGGTTCATTCTGTGAGGATGGGAGAGGCCGAGCTGGTTGACAGTATACTTATTAATGCAAAGTTCACATAACCGATTAAATAGTAAACGGATGATTCGGTTAAAGAAAAAGTTTGGTTACTCGTACATGTTCCCTCAACCGGATAAAAATCGTCCTAAATTGGATATTTTCCGGATAATCCTGAGAATTCCGGTTATTCGTGAAATATCCGGTTTTGTTAATACAAGCGTTAAATGTGAACACCGAAACAGGAAAATTAAGATGAAAAAAGAAGAGGCAATTATATACACTTCTTTATCCAGTAAACATGTACTTTCAAACATATGTACTCTTTCTTAACTTATGTAATGTAATATATACGAAGTACAGTACAGAAAAGACTTGTACTCACTATTACATCCATTACAGTTACCCATCTTTGTAGAAAACTTATTAGCGTGACTACTCGATTTTATTATTTTTTTTTTGTGGGAAAATCTGAAACCCCTGAGGGAAGCAGAACGCGTCTCATAAACCAATAATTGGAGACGTCTTGTTAGGGAGACTATAGTAATGATGATGGTAATAATAGATAACTACAATAACGATGACAAAATAATGATAATATTACTACTATTATAATTCATAATAATGATAACGACAATTAATACTAATAATAATAATGATAATAATATAACACAATAATAATAATAATAATAATAATGATAGCTAATAACGATAACAATAACTATAATAATTACTTAACAATAATAATAACAACAATAATAATAATAACAAAAACAACAACAACAATAATAATAAATATGAACATATGTTAACAATAACCAAAGTTAAATTACGGGAATTTAACACACATTAAACGGTCTGGGTTAAATAGAATTTCTTAAATGACCCAAATAATAGTAAATTAATAGTGTTAAATCACCTGTGTGTGTGTGTGTGTGTGTGTGTGTGTGTGTGTGTGTGTGTGGTGTGTGTGTGAACTAAACTCCACACCCATGACAATTCTTGAAAGCTGATTGGTTACCACTCGTCTAATGAATCATTCCACCAATCATCTTTAGTCCCATAGCAACCCAACAACCAATCAACTTGCACACCTCGTCATGGTTGCTAAGGCCGCTGGAAATGGCGAAAGCTAATTGGTCCATAGCAGATTAGGTTAGGTTTTTGTTAGGTTAGGTTGAGAGATTAGCAGGGTTGATAAATGAGAGGTGGCAGAGCCGATGATAAGGGAAGTATAAAGGCAAGAGATTAAATCGGATTAAGTCGCAGTGACGTGGATTAATGAGAGGGGAGGGGAGGAGGTGGGGGGAAGAAGAGAGGGGAAGAGGAAAGAGGAAGAGTGGGAGGGGGAGGAAGAAGAGAGAGGAGAGGAGATGAAGAGGTGGAAGAGGGGAAGAGGAAGAAGAATAAGTTAATGACCATTAGTATAGTTAATGACCCATATCACCTGGGATGGATTTAATGATTGGCAGATGCTCGTACACAGGTGTTCTGGGTCACTCTGAGATTGGATCTCCCCACCCCCACCTTGATGATTAAAACACTCACATGGTGGGATTGTGTTAGGCTAGGTTGCCTGGTTAAGGTTAGGCTGGTTTGGTTGGCTTGTGTGCTGTGTTAGGTTTGTGTTGTGTTAGGTTAGGTTGGGTTGAGGTTTGGTTGTGTTGGGTTTGGTTTGTTAGGTGTAGGTTGTTGAGGTTTTGGTTGGGTTGGTTTGGTGTTGTGTTTGTTGGTTTGGTTGTGTGTGTTGGGTTGGTTGATTGGGTTGGGTTGGTGTGTGTTAGATTAGGTTAGAGTACTGTAGATTATCATAAGGGGTCTTCAGGTGATAAACTAGGGTGTGTAACCTTCATGTGATCTGATATACTTTACCTTAACTATGTTGTTTTAGGTCATATCTAAGACCGGGTTATATTGCAGCGATCCGTGACGTCATGTGACCTTTTTGGGTTTTTCCTAGTGGCGACAACCTGGAGAATGTCAGTCGCGTTCACAAATAAATTCACAAATAAACACAAATTTCTGTTTAATGTTCTTATCCCACAAATTGTTTTTATTATTTAAGATGGATTTTATTTGCTTTTAGGATTTTTTAGTTGTATTTTGATGTTTTATGTAAATGTTTAAAGTTTTGTGTAAATGTTTAAATGTTTTATGTAAATGTTTTATGTGTAAATGTTTTGTGTCTTGTTTTCAGGTGAGTGTTGAACCTGAGGAGGAAGGTGGTGGTGGGTGAGCATGACTCTCTCTCGCTCTTACTTGACCTCCTCCCTCCTACTCTACCTTCACCACCCTCACTCTTCCTATCTCCATCGCCTCCTCCTCCCCACTCTACCTTCACCGCCTCTTGCTACCTCCTACTCTATCCTCCTCCGTCTCCCTTCCTACCTCCTACTTTACCTCCTCCCCCTCAAACCTCTTACCGACCTCTCATAACTCCACACAAATGTACCTTCTACCATCGATGTGTATTTTATGGAAACAGCTACGACCATTGCCCACTTCCCACCCTCAAAGACTTATCATTAGTGGGGAATATTTGATGAAACGGATATTTTAAGGGAAACGGATATTTTGGCGGGAAACAGGTATAAACATGTAATTATTTCGTCCATAGAATATTATTGTTTACATATTTTTTTGGGGGAAATAGCACCACAATGACGTTAAATCCACAACACATTAATAATACCAGACTTTTGGCGGGAAACAAAGCTGGGGGAGGGGGGTGTACTTCAGGACGTGTCAGCAGGTTGTGTGAGCCAGAAATAAACACGTAACACGGAGCTTTGTCTTAAGTGTATTGATTGACTTAATGTCTCGATGGGGCTATAAATAACTCTCTCTCTCTCTCTCTCTCTCACCTGCCTAGTGAGACTCTAATCATACCTTCCTTGAATAATGTCATGTCATGTGGCTATTTGACCTAGCTGTTCCTACCTATACAGTTGAGGCTGGAAGGCTGTTGACACAGTGCCGGCATTGTGTCTCCTTATGTACTGTATTATTACCCCACTGTCGCCCATTACTGTCGCCCTCTACTGTCGCCCTCTACTATCGCCTCCTATATTGTTGCTCTCATTGTTTCTTACTACTATTGACCTTGTGGCTTCGTCTCTTTACTATCGTTTCTATTGACCTCTCATTGCCGTTCTGTTTTCATTATCTCATTGTCGCTCTATTATTATCATTGTCGCTCTCACTAATGCTCTATTACTATTGTTCGTTATTGTCTCTTGTTCTATTTATCTTTACTACGCCCTCTACTGTCGCTCCATTACTATCGTCTGCTAATTGTCTCCTGTTCTATCATCCCTTACTGTCGCCCTGTTCTATCATCCCTACTGTCGCCCATTAATTATCGTCCGCCATTGTCGCCCTGTTCTATCATCCCCACTGTCGCCCATTACTATCGTCTGCTAATACGCCCTGTTCTATCATCCCTACTGTCGCCCATTACCATCGTCCGCTACTGTCGCCCCGGTTCTATCATCCTCTACTGTCGCCCATTACTACCGTCTGCTACTGTCGTCCTTGTTCTATCATCCTCTACTGTCGCCCATTACTATCGTCTGCTAATACCTGTTCTATCATCCTCTACTGTCGCCTTATTAATATCACCGTTCATTGTCGCCCTGTTCTATCATCCTCTACTGTCGCCCATTATTACTATCGTTCATTGCTACTGTCTCCCTGTTCTATCATCCTCTACATTGTCGCCCCACATTATCGTCCGCTACTGTCGTCTTGTTCTATCATCCTCTTCATTGTCGCCCATTACTATCGTTCCGCTACTGTCTTCCTTGTTCTATCATCTCATTGTCGCCCATTGCTTATCAGTCTGCCATTGCCTCCGAAAGTCTTCTATTATCCTTCTACTGTCGCCCATTACTACTGTCTGCTACTGTCTCCCTTGTTCATCACTTCTACTGTCGCCTATTAATATCGTCTGTTCATTGCCCCTGTTCTATCATCCTCTACTGTCGCCCGCTAATTGTCGCCCATTACTTATTGCCACTGTCTCCCTTGTTCTATCATCCTACTTGCCGCCCGTTACTGTCGCCCATACTATCGTCTGTTACTGTCTCCTGTTCTATCATCATCCTCTACTGTCGCCCCATACACGTCTGCTACTGTCTTCCTGTTCTATCATCCTTCTACTGTCGCCCGCCATTACTCGTCTACATTGTCTCCCCTGTTCGTATCATCCTCTACTGTCGCCCATTACTATCGCCTGCTTGTCTCCTGCTCTATCATCATCCTCTACTGTCGCCCAGCACACGCTCATACCGCCTGCCATTGTCTCCCTTGTTCGCATTACCCACGCCCGCTACTGTCGCCGGTCGTCCGCCATTGTCGCCCTTGTTCTATCATCCTCATTGTCGCTCCGCCATTGTCGCCCATTAATACGTCTGCTACTGCCTCCTTGTTCGACATTCCTACTGCCGCTCATTGCCGCCCATACCGTCTGCTACTGTCTCCCTTGTTCTATCATCTCACGCCCGCGGCTTATCGTCTGCTCGTCTCCTTGTTCTATCATCCTTCTACTGTCGCTCACATTGTCGCCCACATTACTGTCGCGCTGTTCCCTGTTCTATCATCCTTCCATTGCCGCTCGCTACACGCCACATTACTTCGCCTGCTACTGTCTTCCTGTTCTATCATCCTCGGCCACGCCTCCGCTAGCCATTGCCCTACATTGCCCCCTTGTTCTATCATCCTCACTGTCGCCCGCCATTGTCGTGCCCATTACTATCGTCTTGCTACTGTCGCCCTGTTCTATCATCCTTCATTGCCGCCCACATTATCGTCTGCTACTTGCCCCGAAATTTATCATCCTCTACTGTCGCCCATTACTATCGTCTGCTACTGTCTTCCCTTGTTCTATCATCCCTACTGTCGCCCATTACTATCGTCTGCTACTGTCTCCTGTTCTATCATCCTCTACTGTTGCCCATTACTATCGCCTGCTACTGCCTCCTGTTCTATCATCCTCGCATTGCCGCCGCTACTGTCGCCCATTACTATCGTCTGCTACTGTCTCCCCTGTTCTATCATCCTCTACTGTCGCCCCGCTACTGTCGCCCATTACGTCTGCTACTGTCTCCCTGTTCAGACATCCCCACTGTCGTCTGTTCTATCATCCCTACTGTCGCCCATTACTATCGTCTGCTACTGTCGCCCTGTTCATCCTCATTGTCGCCCATTACTATCGTCTGCTACTGTCGTCTCTTGTTCATCATCCCTACTGTCGCCCATTACTATCGTCTGCTACGGTCCTCTGTTCGACATCCTACTGTCGCCCTTGTTCTATCATCCTACTGTCGCCCATTACTATCGTCTGCTACTGTCGCCCTGTTCTATCATCCTACTGTCGCCCTGTTCTATCATCCTACTGTCGCCTTATTACTATCGTCTGCTACTGCCGCCCTTGTTCTATCATCCTCTACTGTCGCCCCATTACTATCGTCTGCTACTGTCGTCTTGTTCCCGACATCCTCGTCGCCCATTACTATCGCCCGTTAATTGTCTCCCCTGTTCGACATCCTCAATTGTCGCCCATTACCATCGTCCGGCTACTGTCTCCTGTTCATCCCTACTGTCGCCCATTACTATCGTCCGCTACTGTCTCCTGTTCTATCATCCCTACTGTCACCCATTACTATCGTCCGCTACTGTCTCCTGTTCTATCATCCTCTACTGTCGCCCATATTATCGTCTGCTACTGTCTCCCTGTTCTATCATCCCTACTGTCGCCCCTACTTCATCGCCTTTACTGTCGCCCACATTGTCGCCCACTACTGTCGTCCACTACTATCGACCTGTACTGTCCCCTACTCATTTCGCCCACTGACCCCCACTGTCTCCCCTGTTCGATCATCCCATTGTCGCCCATTACTATCGTCCGCTACGGCCCCTGTTCTATCATCCTCTACTTGCCCATTACTATCGTCCACATTGTCTCCCTGTTCATCATCTCCATTGTCGTCATTAATTATCGTCCGCTACTGTCTCCTGTTCTATCCTCATTGTCGCTCCATTTATCGTCTGCTACTGTCTCCTGTTTTATCATCCTTACTGTCGCTCCTCACTATCGCCTTACTGTCGCCCACATTGTCGCTCCACTACTGTCGTCCACTACTATCGACCTGTACTGTCCTCTACTATCGCTTCTACTGACCCCTACTGTCTCCTGTTCTATCATCCCCACTGTCGCCCATTAATACCGTCCGCTACTGTCTCCCTGTTCTATCATCCCCATTGTCGCCCATTACTACCGTCCGCTACTGTCTCCTGTTCTATCATCCCTACTGTCGCCCATCATCCTCTACTGTCTATTACTATCGTCCGCTACTGTCTCCTTGTTCTATCATCCCTCACTGTCGCCCATTACTATCGTCCGCTACTGTCTCCTGTTCTATCATCCTACTGTCGCCCATTACTATCGTCTGCTACTGTCTCCCCTTGTTCTATCATCCTCTACTGTCGCCCGTATTACTTACCGTCCGCTACTGTCTCCTTGTTCTATCATCCTACTGTCGCCCATTACTATCGTCCGCCACTGTTCCCTGTTCTATCATCCTCTACTGTCGCCCATTTATCGTCCGCCGTCTCCCTGTTCTATCATCCTCATTGTCGCCCATTACCATCGTCCGCTACTGTCTCCCTGTTCTATCATCCTGTCGCCCATTACTATCGTCCGCTACTGTCTCCTGTTCTATCATCCGTCGCCCATTACTATCATCCTACTCGTCGCCCATTACTATCGTCCGCTACTGTTCCCTGTTCTATCATCTCATGTCGCCCATTACTATCGTCTGCTACTGTCTCCCTGTTCTATTATCCTCACTGTCGCCCATTACTATCGTCCGCCATTGTCTCCTGTTTATCCTACTGTCGCCCATTACTATCGTCTGCTACTGTCTCTGTTCTATCATCCTCTACTGTCGCCCATTACTATCATCCTACTGTCGCCCATTACTATCGTCTGCTACTGTCTCCCTGTTCTATCATCCTCTACTGTCGCCCATTACTATCGTCCGCTACTGTCGCCCATTACTATCGTCCCTACTGTCTCCCTGTTCTATCATCCTCACTGTCGCCCGCTACTGTCGCCCGCTACTGTCGCCCATTACTATCGTCCGCTACTGTCTCCTGTTCTATCATCCTACTGTCGCCCGCCATTGTCGCCCGCTACTGTCGCCTGCTACTGTCGCCCATTACTATCGTCCGCTCCTGTCTCCTGTTCTATCATCCTCTACTGTCGCCCATTACTATCGTCTGCTACTGTCTCCTGTTCTATCCTCTACTGTCGCCCATTATCGTCTGCTATGTCTCTGTTCTATCATCTCTACTGTCGCCCGCTACTGTCCGCTAGTGTCACCTTCAGCACGTCAGGGACCAGTTATTGACCGTGTCGTGGGCGCTAAATATCACATCTGGTCCTATTTGACTTGAGAGGAAACATGGAGGCTGTGTCTGTCTGTCTGTCTGTTAGATGTGTGTCGGTTCGTCTGTGTTCTGTCTGTCTGTTAGATGTGTGTCGTCTGTCTGTGTCTGTCTGTCTGTTAGATGTGTGTCGGTCTGTCTGTGTCTGTCTGTCTGTCTGTTGATGTGTGTCGGTCTGTCTGTTCGTCTGTCTGTTGATGTGTCGGTCTGTCTGTGTCTGTCTGTCTGTTAGATGTGTGTCGGTCTGTCTGTGTCTGTCTGTCTGTCTGTTAGATGTGTCGGTCTGTCTGTGTCTCTGTCTGTCTGTTAGATGTGTCGGTCTGTCTGTGTCTGTCTGTCTGTTAGATGTGTCGGTCTGTCTGTGTCTCTGTCTGTCTGTTAGATGTGTGTCGGTCTGTCTGTGTCTGTCTGTCTGATGTGTGTCGGTCTGTCTGTTAGATGTGTGTCGGTCTGTTCGTGTCTGTCTGTCTGTTAGATGTGTGTGGTCTGTCTGTGTCTGTCTGTCTGTCTGTTAGATGTGTGTCGGTCTGTCTGTGTTCGTCTGTCTGTTAGATGTGTGTCGGTCTGTCTGTGTCTGTTCTGCTGTTAGATGTGTCGGTCTGTCTGTGTCTGTCTGTCTGTCTGTTGATGTGTCGGTCTGTCTGTGTCTGTCTGTCTGTTGATGTGTGCCGGTCTGTCTGTGTCTGTCTGTCTGTTAGATGTGTGTCGGTCTGTCTGTGTCTGTCTGTCTGTTAGATGTGTGTCGGTCTGTCTGTGTCTGTCTGTCTGTTAGATGTTGTGTGTGTGTGTGTAAACTTCTTTTAGTATTTTCTTAGAACAGTATCACAGATAAGCTGGTCGCGGATGTCAGCTCAGGGGAAGTCAGCTAGGAGTAGTTAGTTAGGGGTTTATCAGTCAGGGGGAAGGCAGGGATGATGTCAGCTAGGGGAAGACAGGGATGTCAGTCAGGAGATGTCGCTAGAGTATTCAGTCAGGCGGATGTCAGCTCATAGCGTCAGGAACAACACTTCGGCCTGACACAAGTCGATGACGGAATCTAATATATTAATTTCTGGTACGTGTTTGTGATGTTGCAACACGCAGACAGGTGTTGCTAGCCAGGTGTTGCAAGACAGGTGTGTTGCCAGACAGGTGTGTTGCATGACAGGTGTGTTGCCAATCAGGTGTGTTGCCAGCCAGGTGTGTTGCCAGCCTGGTGTGCTGCTTGCCAAGTGTGTTGCAAGGCAGGCGTGTTGCCAGCCAGGTGTGTTGCTGGCCAGGTGTGTTGCTAGCCAGGTGTGTTGCTAGCCGTGTGTTTGCAAGACAGGTGTGTTGCCAGCCAGGTGTGTTGCTAGCCAGGTGTGCTAGCCAAGTGTGTTGCAAGACAGGTATGTTGCCACCGGGTGTGTTGCCCCCGACTGTGTGTTTCTTCAGGTGTGTCCCGTCAGGTGTGTTATCACCTGGTGTTGCAGAGATTAATTTGGGCGTTACCCTGACACCCCTTCTCCAGGTGACACACACACACACACCCTGCTCTCTCTCTCTCTCTCTCTCTCTCTCTCTCTCTCTCTCTCTCTCTCTCTCTCTCTCTCTCTCTCTCTCTCTCTCTCTCTCTCTCTCTCTCTCTCTCTCTCTCTCTCTCTCTCTCTCTCTCTCTCTCTCTCTCTCTCTCTCTCTCTCTCTCTCTCTCTCTCTCTCTCTCTCTCTCTCTCTCTCTCTCTCTCTCTCTCTCTCTCTCTCTCTCTCTCTCTCTCTCTCTCTCTCTCTCTCTCTCTCTCTCTCTCTCTCTCTCTCTCTCTCTCTCTCTCTCTCTCTCTCTCTCTCTCTCTCTCTCTCTCTCTCTCTCTCTCTCTCTCTCTCTCTCTCTCTCTCTCTCTCTCTCTCTCTCTCTCTCTCTCTCTCTCTCTCTCTCTCTCTCTCTCTCTCTCTCTCTCTCTCTCTCTCTCTCTCTCTCTCTCTCTCTCTCTCTCTCTCTCTCTCTCTCTCTCTCTCTCTCTCTCTCTCTCTCTCTCTCTCTCTCTCTCTCTCTCTCTCTCTCTCTCTCTCTCTCTCTCTCTTCTTTACCTCATATCCTTGTACTCCTGTTGTCGTGTTATCTTAGTGTGACCTTAATTGGCCATATCTTGAAGGCTTGTGTTATCTTAGTGGTTATCTTATCCCTTGAGGTGTGATAATATCTTGTGACGGAATCTGGGTTAGTGTTATCCTGGTGTGGTTTAATTAACGCTGTCAGGTTAGTTGATACAGTACTGTCAGGTTAGTTGATACAGTACTGTCAGGTTAGTTAATATAGTACTGTCAGGTTAGTTGATACAGTACTGTCAGTTAGTTGATACAGTACTGTCAGGTTAGTTGATACAGTACTGTCAGGTTAGTTGATACAGTACTGTCAGGTTAGTTAATATAGTACTGTCAGGTTAGTTGATACAGTACTGTCAGGTTAGTTGATACAGTACTGTCAGGTTAGTTGATACAGTACTGTCAGGTTAGTTAATATAGTACTGTCAGGTTAGTTGATACAGTACTGTCAGGTTAGTTAATACAGTACTGTCAGGTTAGTTAATACAGTACTGTCAGGTTGGTTTATAGTACTGTCAGGTTAGTTAATATAGTACTGTCAGGTTAGTTAATATAGTACTGTCAGGTTAGTTGATACAGTACTGTCAGGTTAGTTAATATAGTACTGTCAGGTTAGTTAATACAGTACTGTCAGGTTGATTAATATAGTACTGTCAGGTTAGTTAATACAGTACTGTCAGGTTAGTTAATATGGTGCTGTCAGGTTAGTTAATACAGTACTGTCAGGTTAGTTAATACATTACTGTCAGGTTAGTTAATATAGTACTGTCAGGTTAGTTGATACAGTACTGTCAGGTTAGTTAATATAGTACTGTCAGGTTAGTTAATATAGTACTGTCAGGTTAGTTAATATAGTACTGTCAGGTTAGTTAATATAGTACTGTCAGGTTAGTTAATATAGTACTGTCAGGTTAGTTGATATAGTACTGTCAGGTTAGTTAATATAGTACTGTCAGGTTGGTTAATATAGTACTGTCAGGTTAGTTAATATAGTACTGTCAGGTTAGTTAATATAGTACTGTCAGGTTAGTTGATATAGTACTCTCAGGTTAGTTGATACAGTACTGTCAGGTTAGTTAATATAGTACTGTCAGGTTAGTTAATATAGTACTGTCAGGTTAGTTGATATAGTACTGTCAGGTTAGTTAATATAGTACTGTCAGGTTAGTTGATATAGTACTGTCAGGTTAGTTAATATAGTACTGTCAGGTTAGTTGATATAGTACTGTCAGGTTAGTTAATATAGTACTGTCAGGTTAGTTAATATAGTACTCCAGGTTAGTTAATATAGTACTGTCAGGTTAGTTGATATAGTACTGTCAGGTTAGTTAATATAGTACTGTCAGGTTAGTTGATATAGTACTGTCGGGTTGGTTAATATAGTACTGTCAGGTTAGTTAATATAGTACTGTCAGGTTAGTTAATATAGTACTGTCAGGTTAGTTAATATAGTACTGTCAGGTTAGTTGATATAGTGCTCTCAGGTTAGTTGATACAGTACTGTCAGGTTAGTTAATATATGTACTGTCAGGTTAGTTAATATAGTACTGTCAGGTTAGTTAATATAGTACTGTCAGGTTAGTTAATATAGTACTGTCAGGTTAGTTGATATAGTACTGTCAGGTTAGTTAATATAGTACTGTCAGGTTAGTTAATATAGTACTGTCGGGTTAGTTAATATAGTACTGTCAGGTTAGTTAATATAGTACTGTCAGGTTAGTTGATATAGTACTGTCAGGTTAGTTGATACATCAGGTTGGATAATATAGTATAGATTAGTTAATATAGTACTGTCAGGTTAGTTAATATAGTACTGTCAGGTTAGTTAATATAGTACTGTCAGGTTAGTTAATATAGTACTGTCAGGTTAGTTGATATAGTACTGTCAGGTTAGTTAATACAGTACTGTCAGGTTAGTTAATACAGTACTGTCAGGTTAGTTAATACAGTACTGTCAGGTTAGTTAATACAGTACTGTCAGGTTGGTTGAATAGTACTGTCAGGGTTAGTTGATACAGTACTGTCAGGTTAGTTGATACAGTACTGTCAGGTTAGTTGATACAGTACTGTCAGGTTAGTTACAGTACTGTCAGGTTAGTTAATACGGTACTGTCAGGTTAGTTAATACAGTACTGTCAGGTTAGTTAATACAGTATTGTCAGGTTAGTTGATATAGTACTGTCAGGTTAGTTGATACAGTACTGTCAGGTTAGTTGATACAGTACTGTCAGGTTGGTTGATACAGTACTGTCAGGTTAGTTAATATAGTACTGTCAGGTTAGTTAATATAGTACTGTCAGGTTAGTTAATACAGTACTGTCAGGTTAGTTAATATAGTACTGTCAGGTTGATTAATACAATTCTGTTAGGTTAGTTAATATAGTATTCTGTCAGGTTAGTTAATATAGTACCAGGTTAGTTAATATAGTACTGTCAGGTTAGTTAATATAGTACTGTCAGGTTAGTTAATACAGTACTGTCAGGTTAGCTAATACAGTACTGTCAGGTTAGTTAATACAATTACTGTCAGGTTAGTTAATACAGTACTGTCAGGTTAGTTAATACTGTCAGGTTAGTTAATATATGTACTGTCAGGTTAATTAAGACTGTTAAGTAATGTTTAATAATAATAATAATAATAATAGGGTAATAGAAATAATGGTAATAATAATAATAATGATGATGATATGGGTAATGAAATAATAATATGACATTCGTAATAATACTAATAATTAATTATAAGGAAGATAATGATAATATTTGTATTAATATAACAACAATAATAACAAATCACAACAACATTCTCTTGTCATAATTAAACAGGTATTACATATTACTCTTTTATCTCCCGTGTTATGAAGCCTTCAGTATCATGTTAATATTATTCCTGACCAAACATTACAACTGTGTGTGTGTGTGTGTGTGTGTGTGTGTGTGTGTGTGTTTCGTGACCTGAATATTTTGACCTTCTTAAGATCATACTTTTCTACTACTACTACTACTACTACTACTACTACTACTACTACTACTACTACTACTACTTTGGTGTCATTTGGAATCAGTATGACGATCATCCAGCTGTGATACAATGATATGAGTTATTAGGGATGTCACTTCATTGGTGAGTTCTGAGGTGACTAAAAGAGGCCGATACAGGACCGCAGTGTTGTTCTCAGATGTTGCATGTGGGGGCTACATCTAGTGCGGAGGGGCAGTGGCAGCGTCTTTTCCGGCTTTGGCACTTGTCTGCCTCGGTATGCAGTCAGGCTAACTCTAGAGTATTGACAACTCGTGTGGTGTTCCTTCAAGCGTTACGGTGTGGAGTAATCGTTCCCCCAGCACACACACACACACACACACACACACACACACACACACACACACACACACACACACACACACACACACACACACACACACAGTACAACTAATTTCACGTAATAGCTATGAAACTTACTTTTAGCCATTTCGTATAATTAAGTTACTTTACGTTAAGTTAGGTTAGGTCAAGTTAGATTAAGTTAGGTCACTCGTCACGCTGAATGTTTAGAGTGTGTGTGTGTTTGTTTGTTTGTTGTGAAGGTTTGTGTGTTTTTATGCTTGTGTACGTAACTACGTGTACATATGTTTGTGTATGTATTTGTGTGTGATTTAATACATAAACTATAAAACACCAAACACTAAACACTCCATTGACTAAACCAAACATAAACAAACACTCACGTTGGTAAACAAACTCCCCCAAAAAACGTTCAAGTATTAAACGTTTCCATCAACGCTCAACATGACCGCAAACGTCAACTCTTGTGTAATGTTATGAGAATACCGTCATTAAATTTAAAGTATATACTGTATATATATATTCTAGTGAACATAAAGCTTCACTCAGTGCGCTAAGAGGAAATACGTGTTATCTTACTAAGTGTGTGATAATTATGGTAGGCCTGGAGGGAGGGTGAAAGGTAGGGTGGGAGAGGGAGGAGGGTTGTGGCAGGTAGGAAGGGAGGGAGGGAGGGAGGGGGGTAGCAGGTAGGGTGGGAGAGAGGGAGGAGTGGTGGCAGGTAGGAAGGGAGGGGGTGGCAGGTTGTCAGGACTGGCAGGCAACACTTAAACTGGGATATTAATATTGTGCTATATGTAATACTGGTAGTGATTATAATGCTAGATTCTCATAATATGTAAATAATATAATAATAATGTAGTAATAATAATACCTCGTATTACCAGTAGTGATAATGATAAAAATATGAACGTAAAAAATAAAAATAAAATAATGATAATAATATTCGAATTAATATTAATAGTGTAAACCATAATGATAATAATAATGATAATAATAATAATATATAATAATAATAATAATATAATATATACAACAAATAATAACAGGTAGGGTCATTACCGGTGAGCGCTAACACAGGTTTAATATTGTACAGGTATTATGAGCACATAAACAAGTTTTATAGCCAAGGTAAACTGTGGCCTCCAGACTCACTCACACACATACCTTAACCCTGGAGGACGATGACTTAACCTCTTTGAGATGACTTAACCCTTTGGTGATGATGACGATGACTTAACCTCTTGAGGACGATGACTTAACCTTTTGAGGACGATGACAACCTTGAGGTGATGGTAACCTCTTTGACGATGACAACCCTTGAGGACGGTAACCTTACTTGGGGACGTGACAACCCCTGAAGAGTAAACCTTACTCTTTGACGATGAAGCAACCTCTTTGACATTGACTTAGCCTTTATGACGATGACTTAACCTTTATGACGATGACTTAACCTTTTGGACGATGACTTAACCTTGATGACGATGACTTATCCTTGAGTGATGATGACTTAATCCTTGAGGACGATGACTTATCCTTGATGACGATGACTTAATCCCTTGAGGACGATGACTTATCCTTGAGGACGATGACTTAACCCCTTATGGACGATAACCAGAATAACACAAACATGTCAGAATACACACAGACTACGATCTCACAAAGGAAAAACCTTACCCCAGACTTGGACCCTGTACCTTGGTAATATGGTCCTCAAACGCGAACAAAATACTAAATTCCTCAGGTTATTGTTGATGAAAACTTAACTGGAGAAACCACATTGCAAACCATACAGAGTAAAGTCAATAAACAGTGCGGTATCATGTATCACACTCGACAGTCACTCCACTCTCACAGCAATGAAAAATCTATCATGATCTTGTTTACCAACACCTGATACACTGTCACACACTATGGGGGCCTCTGGCTCTTCAAAACACAATCCTGATTACTGCACAAAGAGGTTGTACAGACAATGACCTACTTGAAAAAACCAGATCTCACACACGAACAATTTGCAAAATTGAAAATGTTAAAATTCGAAGATATTAACACCTACAGCTGTGCCTATTTGTTTACAAATCTATCAATCACTTGCTTGACAATAATTATTTCCAGTTCCGGAATAATCAGAGATACAACTTAAGGCACCAGAGCTACTAAGACCACCGCCCATGCGCTCTCTCAGTCCCAGACTTCCATAAAATATCACAGTGTGAAGGTGTGGAACAACTTACCCCACCCATCCCAGCAAAGACTCGCTCCCCTTTAAATCATCTGTTAAAAATATCTATTGTCTAAGTATTAGTATTTCTTGTAACACCTACTATATTTACAGTACCTGCTATCGGAAATCATTATGTAGATAGATAAGAAATTATTATTGCAATAAATATATTTGCCAACCAGACATACTCTGACAGCTCTGTCCTCTTGTTCCACCTTAAGACAACCTTGTTGTACTGCTTCCTCCCTTATCATATTTATGTTATAATTCCACTGTATATTATGTATATACTTATAATATAAATATAAAAAATGAAATAAATAAAATAAATAAATGTAGAAGTGATAACCGTGGTAACATTATGAGATGGTCTTATTACTACCATGCTATTGTACTATTCCAGGTGATACTAAATGTTACATAATACTTCCTTGAGATAAATGTACAGTATATATCAGGTGTCTCAAAGAGAGCTCAGGTTCTCAACTGGCTCCAGCCATGTTAATATTTGTTATTATTATCCACTCTGTATCTGTTATCTGTGTTTTTCTGACTAAATAAACTGTTTCAATATCATATAAAATACTAATTGTTTTGAAATTTGAGCTTATTAATTGGAAAGTGATGCGTCATTAATTAAGATAAATATTCCTCAACGATTTACTGTATATCTGATCATAAGGGTCATGGGTTAGTGAAAGGCTTAATAAACTCAGGTCATGGGTCGTAAATGGCCTCTGAGAGTGTATCGTTTGAGGTGGTGATGGGGCTGCTGCTCCTCCTCCTGCCAGAACCCATGCTTATGAGGGTTATGGTCACAACCCACGCTTATGAGGTATGGTCAAGCCATGCTTATGAGGTATGGTCTAAACGCTTATGGTATGGTCACAACCATGCTTATGAGGGCATGGTCACAACCCACGCTTATGAGGGTATGGTCTGAACGCTTATGAGGGCATGGTCACCAATGATGTATGAGGGCATGGTCTATACGCTTATGAGGGCATGGTCACTACACTTATGAGGTATGGTCACAACCCACGTTTATGAGGAATGGTGTGTGGGTGTGTAACTGTAGATGGGTTGTAGTCGTGTGTGTGTGTGTTTAGTCAGCTCTTGTGGATACCAGGAGGGAGAGAAAGGAAGGAAGGAGAAGGGGATGGGGAGTGAGGAAGAGGAAGGAAGAAGGAAGGAAGGAGGCAGGCAGTAGCAGACGTCCTCTAATATTTCACAACAGTGGACTTGACTTATGAAGCAGTGTGTGTGTGTGTGTGTGTGTGTGTGTGTGTGTGTGTGTGTGTGTGTGTGTGTGTGTGTGTGTGTGTGTGTGTGTGTGTCATAGCTAGATTAAAGCATATTAACCTAGATTAACTTTAAAGTACAAAACCTCTTATCTAACCCAATACCTTACTACCTTATCTAACACCCTTATCTTACCCTACCCCCCTTACACCCCCCCCCCTACCCCTTACCCCCTACCCCCTTACACCCCCTACACCTACCCCCTTACCCCACACACCCTATTCCCCACCCCCTACCCCCCTTACACCCCTTACCGCCACCCCCCCCATACCCCCTTACACCCCCTACCCCTTACACCCCTTACACCCCTACCCCCACTTACACCCTACCCCCTTACCCCTCCTCACACCCCCTTTGAGATAACTACAAACTTTTATCTCTTGCATAAACCGCTAAATCCCCATTAAGTTAATTATAACCTCTCAGACACTCTGCTAGCTTCAAATTCACCCATAAGTGTTAAATTCAGCTATTAAGTGCTAAATTCAGCTGTTAAGTGCTAAATTAAACTATAAGTGCTAAATTCAACCATAAATGCTAAATTCACATAAACGCTAAATTCGGCTAAACACTAAATTGAGCTCAAAACGCTAAATTCAGCCAAAAACGCTAAATTCAGCTAAAAACGCTACATTCATCCTTAGACGCCACAGTTTGTTTACATCTTGACATAACGCTCCGCCATATCGCATTTCAAGGTTGTGATAAATATAACCTCTATCTCGTGTGGACTTTACAACAGCACTATCAATCAACAACAAATAAACAGATATTAATTTTATTATCTTCCTCGTAACATCTTGTGTGAACCGACTTAGTGAAATTGATTGTAAATATTATGTTTCTGGGAGTGTTTATGGAGTATGGTGTTTCACTGTTGTAGTTTTTATTGTTTTGTGGCCATGAGTATGGTAATGTGGCCATAGATCGTAGTCAGAGATATTGTGGCTATAGATATTGTGGCCAGAGATCATGTGGCCCTAGATATTGTGGACAGAGATCATGTGGCCCTAGATATTGTGGCCATTTATATTGCGGACAGAGATCATGTGGTCATAGATCATGTGGCCATAGATCATGTGGCCATAGATATTGGCCATAGATATCGTGGCCAAATATCATGTGGCCATATATCATGTGGCCAGAGATATTGTGACACACCTTGTAATAGTGATCCTGGGTAATGGTACACAGTCTTTGTGTCAGAGCTGAAGGCTGGTGAGGGCTTGAGGACTGGTGAGGGCTTGAGGACTGGTGAGGGCTTGAGGGACTGGTGAAGCTTGAGGGACTGGTGAGGTTTAGAGGACTGGTGAGGGCTTGAGAGGACTGGTAAGGGCTTGAGGGGACTGGTAAGGAGCAGAGCTTAGAGGGACTGGTAAAGGCTGGGTGAAGAGCTGGAGAGGAGAGTTTATTGTCTTTATCCAATCTATTTTCTTATTTTTTTTTTAATTCTTTCTTCATTTGTCTGTGCGGTTGTCAGGTCGTCTTTCCCCAGATGTTGACCCGGGTTCGAATCTCCTCCTTGCTATCAATGACTACTAGCCTGAATATGATTATTTTTGTGCTTGATTAAGTCTACCTGTCCATATCCTGTTTGAGAATCTGTCCTTAATCTACCTGTTTGGGAGTCTACCTGTCCTTAATCTACCTGTTTGGGGAGTCTACCTGTCGTTAATCTACCTGTTTTTGAGGTCTACCTGTCCTTAATCTATCTGTTTGGGAGTCTACTGTCCTTAATCTACCTGTTTGGGGAGTCTGTCCTTAATCTACTGTTTGGGAGTCTACCTGTCGTTAATCTGTTTGAGGTCTACCTGTCCTTAATTTCCTTATTTTGAGTCTACCTGTCCTTAATCTACCTGTTTTGGAGTCTCCTGTCCTTATCTTCTGTTTGGAGTCTACCTGTTCTTAATCTACCTGTTTGGGAGTCTACCTGTCCTTAATCTACCTGTTTGGGAGTCACCTGTCGTTAATCTACCTGTTTGGGAGTCTACCTGTCCTTAATCTACTTGTTTGGGAGTCTACCTGTCCTTAATCTACCTGTTTGGAGTCTACCTGTCCTTAATCTACTATTTGGGAGTCTACCTGTTTTGAGTTTACCTACAACACACATTAAAAGTCTCACTGTTTCCCCCAAGTTAAATTTTCCCTTTAACTGGACATGTAACAAAGGCCTCCTAATTGGCTGGATTTTTATACTTCAGGACGCAATTGAGGATGCTGTGAGTTTTCGTAAGCTCAAAATAACAACTGGACATGTAACAAGGCTCCTTGTGACTCGGGAAATAGTTAAGGTAAGTCTCGTAAGTTAAAGGTCTCTTAACTTGAGACTTTTGAGCAGTTAGAGAGAAGGACGCTATAACAGGAGGAAGATAACAGTACACACGATGATGTAGTGAGGGTGGAGAGGGAGAGAGGAGAGAGAGGAGAGAGAGGCAGAGAAGGAGGGAGGAGAGAGGTGAATGATGGCGTCATGGTAAGGCTGGCATAGATGATGGCGTTTATGAAGGAGGAGGCGGTGGTGGTGATGGAGAGGTGGTTGTGGTGGTGATGGAGAGGTGGTAGTGGTGGTGATGGTCATGATGAGTGGAGATGATGGAGAGAGGAATAAGTGGTAGACATGATAAGGAGATATTGATGAGGAAGGAGGAGGAGGACAACGATGAAGAGGAGGGAGGTGGGGGGGGAGGTCACTGGGTTGTAGGTGCACGACCAGTTTCGAGGAATGTCGGGAATTTTTGGCTCAAGATGAATACTGGTTGCTCCACCGCCTGCTGCTGAGTGGGGTGTGGGTGGGTGAGTGAGGTGTGGGTGGGTGTGGAGTGGGGGTGTGGGTGGGTGAGTGAGGGTGTGGGTGGGTGTGGGGGTGTGGGTGTGTGGTGGGGGTGTGGGTGGGTTGGGGTGGGGTGTGGGTGGGTGGTGGGGGTTGTGGGTGGGTGGGGTTGGGGGGGGGTGTGGGTGGGTGGGTGGGGTGTGGGGTGTGGGTTGGGTGGGGTGGGGTGTGGGTGGGTGGGTGGGGGTTGTGGGTGGGTGGGTGGGGGTTGGTTGGGTGGGGGTGTGGGTGGGTGGGTGTGGGGTTTGGTGGGTGGTGAGGGGGGGTTGTGGGTGGGTGAGTGGGGGGTTGTGGGTTGGGTTGGGGTGGGGTTGTGGGTGGGTGGGTGGGGGTTGTGGGTTGGGTGGGTTGGGGTTGGGTGGGTGGGGTTGTGGGTTGGGTGGGTGGGGTGGGTGGGTGGGGTTGTGGGTTGGGTGGGTGGGGTTGTGGGTGGGTGGTGGGGGGTTGTGGGTTGGGGTGGGGTTGTGGGTGGGTGGGGTTGGGTTGGTTGGGTGGGGTTGTGGGTGGGTTGGTGTGGGGGTTGTGGGTGGGTGGGGTGTGGGTGGGTGGTGAGGGTGTGGTGGGTGGTGAGGGTGTGGGTGGGTGGGTGTGGGGGTTGTGGTGGGTGGTGGGGTGTGGGTGGGTGGTGGGGTGTGGGTGGGTGGGTGGGGTGTGGGTGGGTGGTGGGGTGTGGGTGGGTGGGTGTGGGTGGGTGGGGTGTGGGTTGGGTGGTGGGGTGTGGGTGGGTGGGGTGGGGGTGTGGGTGGGTGGTGGGGTTGGGTGGGTGTGGTGGGGTGTGGGTGGGTGGTGGGGGTGTGGGTTGGTTGGTGGGGTGTGGGTGGGTTGGGTGGGGGGTGTGGGTGGGTGGTGGGGTGTGGGTGGGTTGGTGGGGTGGGTGGGTGGGGTGTGGGGTTGTGGGTGGTGGTGAGGGTGGGTGGGTGGTGAGGGGTGTGGGTGGGTGGTGGTGGGGTGTGGGTGGGTGGTGAGGTGTGGAGTAGGTGAGTGAGGGTGTAGGTGGGTGGTGGGGGTGTGGGTGGGTGGTGAGGGTGTGGGTGGGTGGGTGGGGGTGTGGGTGGGTTGGTGGGGTGTGGGTGGGTGGTGGGGTGTGGGTGGGTTGGGGTGGGGTGTGGGGTTGGTTGGTGAGGGTTGGGTGGGTGGTGGGGTTGGGTGGGTGGTGAGGGGTTGTGGGTGGGTGGGTGGGGTGTGATTGGGTTGGTGGGGTTGTGGGTGGGTGGGTGAGGGTGTGGGTGGGTGAGTGAGGGGTGTAGGTGGGTGGAGTGGGGGTGTAGGTGGGTGGGTGGGGTTGTGGGTGGGTGGTGGGGGTGTGGGTGGGTGGTGGGGTTGGTGGGTGGGTGGGGGTTGGGTGGGTGGTGGGGTGGGTTGGGTGGGTGGGGGTTGTGGGTGGGTGGGTGGGGGTGTGGGTGGGTGGTGGGGTTGGGTGGGTGTGGGGATGGGTGGGTGGGGTTGGGGTTGTGTGGTGAGTGAGGGTGTGGGTGGGTGGTGAGGGTTGTGGGTGGGTGGTGGGGTGTGGGTGGGTGGGTGGGGTTGTGGGTTGGGGTGGGGGGTGTGGGTGGGTGGGTGGGGGTGTGGGTGGGTGGTGGGGTTGTGGGTGGGTGGGTGAGGGGTTGTGGGTGGGTGGTGGGGTTGGTGGGTGGTGGGGTTGGGTGGGTGTGGGGTTGTGGGTGGGTGGGGTGGGGGTGTGGGTGGGTGGGGTGGGGATGTGGGTGGGTGGGGTGAGGGTTGGGTGGGTGGTGGGGTGTGGGTGGGTGGGTGGGGTGTGGGTGGGTGGCAGCGACCCACTGGGTGTGCCCTTTCACTGTGGTTGGTGCCGCCATCATGACATCACTAACACATGTCACCTCCGTCTCCCTCCTCTTCCTCCTGTTCCTCCTCTTCTTCCCTCTTCCTCCTCTTCTTCCTCCTCCTCTTCTTCCTCCTCTTCTTCCTCCTCCTCCTCCTCATCTTCCCACTCCTCCTCCTCTTCCTCCCTCCTCCTCACGTCATTATTACCACCTCAACAATCCTAATGATTATAATGTAAACCTTCTTACAGGTATGTGTGGGTCGAGGTGACCTGGGAGGAGTGACCTGGGAGTAGTGACCTGGGAGGAGGACCTGGGAGTGACGAGTGTTGTGTATGTGAGTACTAAACAATGTACAGAGTGTTATATATTTATTTCATTATATCTGAAATAACAGTACTGATGCAAATGCTGGTGGATTGGTTCATACAGGTACAATGACAGGTACAGTGACAGGTACAGTGACAGGTACAGGTACAATCACAGGTACAGATACAGGTACAATTGTAAATACTGTATGAAATTGCGTACACAATTACAAGTTTTAATAATTATAAAAGTACAGTACTCACATTTCCAGCTCCGGAGAGAGAGAGAGAGATGTACCCGCTTGGATGTACCTACCCACATGGTCTACCCGCTTGGTGTACCCGCATGGTCTACCCACCTGGTCTACCCACCTGGTCTACCCGCTCGGTGTATAGGTGTGCGGGGAACATTAATCTGGGGCGGTGCTGCTGTAGGTCGTCAGCTTTAACCCCCACTGTGTCCTGCCTAGCTGTGTCTGTTGGCTTCCTCACCCTCACCCCTCCCTTTACCCCTCACCCACCCCTCTACCCCCCCTCTTTTCTATCTTGTCTCACCCCTCACCCACCTTTACCCTCACCCCCTCTACCCCCCTCTTTCTATCTTGTCTCACCCTCACCCTCCCTTTACCCCTCACCACCCCTCCCTCACCCCTCCATCCCTCCTTCCTGTCTCACCCTCCTACCCCTCTTGTCTCACCCCTCCCTCCCTCCATCCCTCCCACCTCACCCCCTCACCTCACCTCTTCCTTCCTCCATCTGTGAGTGTGTGGGGGGGTTGTGTCTCTACCCATCCTACCAGTCAGTCAGTCAGTTAGGCAGTCAGTCAGTCAGTCAATTAGGCAGGCAGGCAGTCAGTCAGTCCAGTCAGTCAGTCAGTTAGTCAGTCAGTTAGGCAGTCAGTCAGTCAATTAGGCAGGCAGTCAGTCAGTCAGTCAGTCAGTTGGGCAGTCAGTCAGTCAATTGGGTAGGCAGGCAGTCAGTCAGTCAGTCAGTTAGACAGTCAGTCAGTCAGTCAGTCAGTTAGGCAGGCAATCAGTCAGTCAGTCAATTAGGCAGTCAGTCAGTCAGTCAGTTAGGCAGTCAGGCAGTCAGTCAGTCAGTCAGTTAGTTAGTTAGGCAGTCAGTCAGTTAGGCAGTCAGTCAGTCAGTCAGTTAGGCAGTCATTCAGTCAATTGGGCAGGCAGGCAGTCAGTTAGTCTGTCAGTCAGTCAGTTAGGCAGTCAGTCAGTTAGGCAGTTGGTTAGTGAGTCTTCTGAGTAATTAATTGGGTTAACAGAGTGATTAAATAGAGGAGGTGAGGTGAGTGAGTGAAAGAGTAGGAGGTAAAGGTGCAGGTGAGGTGGTGGTGGAAGTGAAGTGGTGAGTGGTGAGTGAGGTGGTGGTGAGGTGGAGGAGTAAGTGGTGAATGAGTGGAGTAAAGTGTGAGTGGTGGTGAGTGAGTAAAGTGAGTGAGTGAGTAAGAGTGAGTGAGTAAAGTGGTGAGTGAGTGAGTAAAAAGGATGGTGAGGTGGTGGTGGAGTGGTAAAGTGAGTGAATGGTGGAGTGAAGTGGAGTGGAGTGAGGTGGGGTGGTGGTAAAGGTGGGGTGGTGGTGGGGAGTGGTGGTGGTGGTGGAGTGGGGTGGTGGATGGTGGTGGTGGGGTGAGTGGGGAAATGGTGAGTGGTGAGGTGGGTGGTGGTGGTGGTGTGGGGTGGTGGGGTGAGTGGGGTGGGTCAGTGTCAGTGGTGGATCAACGACAGCATTACTCCGTCAGTGAGAGGTGAGTCAGTAAGGGGGTGCCGTTGGTTCTTTCATCTCCAATACAATATTTCTCTGTGGGGTGAGAGGGGGACAGTGAGAGGGAGACAGTGAGGAGGAGACAGTGTGAGGAGACAGTGTGGGGGAGACAGTGAGAGGGAGACAGTGAGAGGAGACAGTGAGGGGACAGTGAGAGGGAGACAGTGAGAGGGGAGACAGTGTGGGGAGTCAGTGAGAGGAGACAGTGTGGGGAGACAGTGAGAGGGAGACAGTGTGGGGAGACAGTGAGAGGGAGACAGTGAGGGGGAGACAGTGGGGAGGGAGACAGTGTGGGGGAGACAGTGTGGGGAGAATAAGACAGTGAGAGGAAAATAAGACAGTGAGGAAATAAAGACAATGAGAGGGAAAATAAGTCAGTGAGAGGTTGAGTCATGGAGAGCAGGAGAAGTGGTTGACGTCACACCTCCTGAGTGGTAAGAACATCAACACAGGCTCTAATGTACACAAAGACTGTATCCTGAAACACCATTACAGTAAATACAGGTACGGTTTATTCCCAGGTGGTTACAGTAAAATACAGGTACAGTTTATTCCCAGGTGGTTACAGTAAAATACAGGTACAGTAATTAGTTCCCAGGTGGTTTACAGTAAAATACAGGTACGGTAATTAGTTCCCAGGTGGTTACAGTAAAAATACAGGTACTAATTAGTTCCCAGGTGGTTACAGTAAAATACAGGTGGTGGTTCAGGTATAAGATTACAGGTACAGTTTATTCCCAGGTGGTTACAGTAAAATACAGGTACGGTAATTAACAGGTGGAGACTGAGACTCTACCTGTACAAGATTAATTAGATGTTATTATGTATTTATGTTATTTATGATATGTATTGAGCTGTAACTTTATACCTTGTGGGGCAAAAGTTCTCCCTTGGCTGGTAAAGAACACACACACACACACACACACACACACACACACACACACACCCACCTAAGATAAACAGATTCTCTCCCATCCCACCTCAGTCTCCTCACCCCACCCACCCCACACCTCACCCCACCACCCACACCCCACCCCTATGCCAAGTTAGATGTCAGAAGATTGAAGTTGTGACGCAGTAAATGTGGACACGGGTGGACATGGGAAGCAAGGAGACACGTGGATGTATGTGATGTAGGTTTGGTTAGGATTGGGGATAGGTTAGGTTGGGTTGGGTTGGGGGTGTGTGTGTGTGTGTGTGTGTGTGTGTGTGTGTGTGTGTGTGTGTGTGTGTGTGTGTGTGTGTGTGTGTGTGTGTGTGTGTGTGTGTGTGTGTGTGTGTGTGTGTGTGTGTGTGTGTGTGTGTGTGTGTGTGTGTGTGTGTGTGTGTGTGTGTGTGTGTGTGTGTGTGTGTGTGTGTGTGTGTGTGTGTGTGTGTGTGTGTGTGTGTGTGTGTGTGTGTGTGTGTGTGTGTGTGTGTGTGTGTGTGTGTGTGTGTGTGTGTGTGTGTGTGTGTGTGTGTGTGTGTGTGTGTGTGTGTGTGTGTGTGTGTGTGTGTGTGTGTGTGTGTGTGTGTGTGTGTGTGTGTGTGTGTGTGTGTGTGTGTGTGTGTGTGTGTGTGTGTGTGTGTGTGTGTGTGTGTGTGTGTGTGTGTGTGTGTGTGTGTGTGTGTGTGTGTGTGTGTGTGTGTGTGTGTGTGTGTGTGTGTGTGTGTGTGTGTGTGTGTGTGTGTGTGTGTGTGTGTGTGTGTGTGTGTGTGTGTGTGCTTCCTCTGTCCATTATACTAAGTGAGGGGAGGGATGAGGGGAGGGAGGAGGGGAGGGTGAGTTATTTCCTTGTGTGACGTCACTTGTATAATGGGAGGTGTGTGTGTGTGTGTGTGTGTGTGTGTGTGTGTGTGACGCCCATGCAGGTAACAGTTGGTCTGTTGTCTTGAATCTCCACCTGTTTATTTCACCTGAAGATTGACCACGCTAACCTGCTAACCTAACCTAGGTCATTTGGGTCTAAGTTAACACGTGCCCCAGGCCAGGTAACTCATTCATCAGTGGGTAAACAGGTGATGCATCATTGTCTGCACTGGCGAAACGCGACGCCTGGCGAATACTACTGATCTCTCTCTCTCTCTCTCTTCTCTCTCGTCGAATTCGTTACGTCATTGTGATTCACGAAGCCCTGAGCGGCAGAGAACAGACAGACAGACAGAAGACAGACCTGACCAACCTAGGGAGAGTATTGACAGTGAGGCGTTCATCTCTCGGGGGGTAAAGAAGTGATTAATAATTGGGAAATGAACGAGTGGGCGAGTGAGAGAATGGAGAGAGAGAGATTGACTTGGCCTTAACTCTACCTGTCATACCTGTAACTCTACCTGTCCATACCTGTAACTCTACCTGTTATGAAGTGTAGTGAACATGATGAGGGAAGGTGTGGCAGATGAGGGAAGGTGTGGCAGATGAGAAGGTGTGGCAGATGAGGTGTGGCAGATGAGGGAAGGTGTGGCAGATGAGGGAGGTGTGGTAGATGAGGGAAGGTGTGGTAGATGAGGGAAGGTGTGATGAGGTGAGGTGTGGATGAGGGAGGTGTGGCAGATGAGAGGAGGTGTGGCAGATGAGGGAGGTGTGGCAGATGAGGTAAGGTGTGGCAGATGAGGTAAGGTGTGGCAGATGAGGGAAGGTGTGGCAGATGAGGGAAGGTGTGGCAGATGAGGTGAGGTGTGGTAGATGAGGGAGGGTGTGGCAGATGAGGGAAGGTGTGGCAGATGAGGGAAGGTGTGGCAGATGAGGGAAGGTGTGAGATGAGGAAAGGTGTGGCAGATGGGGAAGGTGTGGTAGATGAGGATGTGGCAGATGAGGAAGGTGTGGCAGATGGGGTGAGGTGTGAGATGAGGGAAGGTGTGGCAGATGAGGTAGGTGTGGCAGATGAGGTTGGGTGTGGCAGATGAGGGAAGGTGTGGCAGATGGGGAAGGTGTGGTAAATGAGGTAGTAGGTGTGGCAGACCCTATGAGGGAGGAGGGGTGTTGCACCTTGACTCAGCCATTTGAGAGTGACAACTAAACGTATATATATATAACAAGTGAATTATATTCCTACAATATAATTACCTAAAAATAGAATCTATAATCATGTAATTATTAATGATTAAGACAATAATTACCTGGTGACCTGACCTGACCTGACCTCACCTCACCTAGCAGTAAGGTTTTTTGTTTCCGCCTGGGGAGTGTTGTTGCTGCAGGCGTGTGACGAAACCACTCACTAACGCTGCTTTGATGACTTGCCACGCCCCCTCCTCTCTCCCTTCCCCTTCCCCTTCCCCCTCCTCCCCTCCCTCCCCTCCTCCCTCCCCCATCATTAGGTAAGAAATAATGACACAATAACCCCCAAGATAAATGTTAACACGGACATAAACTAAATGGTAAATGTTAACCTGACAGAGAGTTAACTTGGTGCCGCTGAGTGTTAACTTTGTTATCGATGAACGCCACCTGGTGAACCTAACTGTTATTACCGGGTTACAAACAGTGACGCTAACACACACACACACTCTCTCTCACTCTCACTCTCTCTCTCTCTCTCTCTCTCTCTCTCTCTCATATTCAGTTCACACTTAGTCAGCCAATTATTTGATCAGTCAGTTAAGTCAGTCACTCCAGTCAGTCAGTCAAGTCACTAATTAGTCAGTCAGTTCAGTTAATCAGCCAGTTAGTTCAGTCAAGTCAGTCATCCAGTCAGTTCAGTTAATCAGCCAGTCAAGTCAGTCATCCAGTCAGTCAGGAGACAGTAGCGTGTGGCGGAACTCACAACCCTGATCATGAGAGGCTTCCCTAACGTCACCCAACACACTCAAAGGTGCGTGTGTGTGTGTGTGTGTGTGTGTGCGTGTGTGTGTGTGTGTGTGTGTGTGTGTGTGTGTGTGTGTGTGTGTGTGTGTGTGTGTGTGTGTGTGTGTGTGTGTGTGTGTGTGTGTGTGTGTGTGTGTGTGTGTGTGTGTGTGTGTGTGTGTGTGTGTGTGTGTGTGTGTGGTTTTTCTCTTCCTTTACTATTCCTCCTCTTCCTCCACCCTCTTCCTCCACCTCTTCCTCCACCCCTCTTCCTCCACCCTCTTCCTCCACCCTCTTCCTCACCCTCTTCCTCCACCCTCTTCCTCCACCCTCTTCCTCCCCTCTTCCTCCACCCTCTTCCTCCACCACCCCCCCCATAGGTCGTCAGGGGGGTGGGTTGGATATATCACAAGACCTTCATTTTAGCGGCTCCTTCAGGTAGTGACGTCTGGTGGTTCAAGGGTCTCTCTCTCTCTCTCTCTCTCTCTCTTTTTTTTTTTTCTCTCTCTCTCTCTCTCTCTCTCTCTCTCTCTCTCTCTCTCTCCTCTCTCTCTCTCTCTCTCTCTCTCTCTCCTCTCTCTCTCTCTCTCTCTCTCTCTCTCTCTCTCTCTCTCTCGGTTCTGTTTTGACCTGTAATTTACCGCCATATTGGATTTAACTATGGAAAAATTATTGGCGTTCTAACTGGGATGGACTGGGGCATACTGGGGGGTGATACTGGGGGTGAAACTTGGTCATACTGGGGGTTGATACTGGAGGGTGAAACGTGGTCATACTGGGGTGAAATTTGGTTATACTGGGGGTAAAACGGATCAATTTTATAGGGGGTGTGAGTGTGGGTCAGCCGTGGATCGACCATCATGATTATTGGGCTCTGTGTGTGTGTGTGTGTGTGTGTGTGTGTGTGTGTGTGTGTGTGTGTGTGTGTGTGTGTGTGTGTGTGCAGTCCTTACTTCACTGTCATCATCACCATCGTCGTCACTATCACCACCACTATGACCACTACTATCACTATATTACCTACACACACACACACACACACACACACACACACACACACACACACACACACACACACACAGGTAAACTCAGCAACTGAACGGAAATTACCCGCCCGTTCCTTCTCTACGGGTCTCTCGGGTGGTGAAGGGCGGGGAATGAAGCCGGAACAGGTGCGGTCACGTCCCCAGGACGTCAGAGAGAGCAGTCAGGTCCCCAGGACGTCACAGAGAGCAGTCCAGTCCCCAGGACGTCACAGAGAGCAGTTAGGGCCCCCAGGACGTCACGGAGAGCAGTCAGGTCCCCCAGGACGTCAGAGAGCAGTCAGGTCCCCAGGACGTCAGAGAGAGCGGTCAGGTCCCCAAGGACGTCAGAGACGGTCAGGTCCCCAGGACGTCACGAGAGGCGGTCAGGTCCCCAGGACGTCAGAGAGGCAGTCAGGTCCCCAGGACGTCTGAGAGGCGGTCAGTCCCCAGGACGTCTGAAGGCAGTCAGGTTCCCCAGGACGTCACAGAGAGGCGGTCAGGTCCCCAGGTCGTCACAAGGCGGTCAGGTCCCCCAGGACGTCACAGAGAGCGATCAGGTCCCCAGGTCGTCTCAGAGAGCGGTCAGGTCCCCAGGTCGTCAGAGAGCGGTCAGGTCCCCAGGACGTCACAGAGAGCGATCAGGTCCCCAGGTCGTCACAGAGAGCGGTCAGGTCCCCAGGACGTCAGAGAGCGATCAGGTCCCCAGGTCGTCAGGAGGCGGTCAGGTCCCCCAGGACGTCTGAGAGAGCGATCAGGTCCCCAGGTCGTCACAGAAGGCGGTCAGGTCCCCAAGTCGTCACAGAGGCAGTCGGGTCCCCAGGACGTCTCAGGGAGCGGTCAGGTCCCCAGGACGTCTGAGAGCGGTCAGGTCCGGGTCGTCTGAGGCGGTCAGGTCCCCAGGACGTCACAGAGCGGTCAGGTCCCCAGGTCGTCATAGAGAGCGGTCAGGTCCCCAGGTCGTCACACAGAGCGGTCAGGTCCCCAGGACGTCACAGAGAGCGATCAGGTCCCCCAGGTCGTCACAGAGGCGGTCAGGTCCCCAGGACGTACAGAGCGATCAGGTCCCCAGGTCGTCAGAGGCGGTCAGGTCCCCCAGAACGTCTGAGAGCGATCAGGTCCCCAGGTCGTCACAGAGAGCGGTCAGGTCCCCAGGACGTCACAGAGAGCGGTCAGGTCCCCAGGACGTCACAGAGGCGGTCAGGTCCCCAGGACGTCACAGAGGGCGGATCAGGTCCCCCAGACGTCACAGAGGCGTCAGGTCCCCAGGACGACACAGAGGCAGTCAGGTCCCCAGGACGTCACAGAGGTCAGGTCCCCAGGACGTCACAGAGGGGCAGTCAGGTTCCCTCAGGACGTCACAGGGGGCAGTCAGGTCCTCAGGACGTCACAGAGGGCAGTCAGGTTCCCTCAGGACGTCAGGGGGCGGTCAGGTCCCCAGGACGACACAGGAACGTATGAGTTGTTGTGACACACACACACACACACACCTCCAGTAGGTGATGGTGGTGATCGTTGTTATGGTTAGTGATATAAGTGTCGGTGATACACAGTGGTTGTTTATATTGGTGGTGTTAATGGTGTTAGTGGTGATGGTGGTGATGGTGATGGTGTTGGGAGGAAGTAATCTGGGTGGTGGTTGATGTTAAAGTCGATACTCTCACACCTACCACCCCTCCTCACCTCTTGTGTGTGTGTGTGTGTGTGTGTGTTCTTATTATCAACACACTTTACCTAACCAAACCTAACCTAACCTAACCTACCCTTAGCCCAACCCAACTAACCTATCCTAACCTTTCTCTGGCAGACTTATAAATTAGTTACCTGTGTGCTATATTGGGTCAGAGGTCAGGTTGGAGTTAACTAGTGGCACCTTTGTATGTTCGTATTGGAGAGAGAGAGAGAGAGAGACCCTTAAATCAACCTCATGGTAACACACACACGCACACACACACACACACACACACACACACACACACACACACGCGCGCACATTATCGATAACTTCTAATAAACTTGATAGATTCGTTTCAAACTTGGTGTATGACAGAACGTGTTGTGTCAGGTTGTTGCTGGATGTGTTAAGAGGTTTGGTTAGGTTAGGTGTTGGTTAGGTTTAGGTTATGTTTGGTTAGGTTTGGTTAGGTGTTGGTTAGGTTTGGTTTGGGTATGGTTGGGTGTTGGTTAGGTTTAGGTGTTGGTTAGGTTTAGGTTAGGTTTGGTTGGGTGTTGGTTGGTTAGGTTGGGTGTTGGTTAGGTTAGGTGTTGGTTGGGTTTAGGTGTTGGTTAGGTTTAGGTTGGATTGGTTGGGTTTGGTTGGGTTAGTAGTTTAGGTTAGGTTGGGTTATTGACGTCAACATTCATTCATCTGGCGAAATATACGAGAATCTTCTCATATATATAGTTGTCCTCGTGTCTGTCCGTCCTCGTGTCTGTCTATGTCTGTCTGTCCTCGTGTCTGTCCGTGTGTGTCTCGTCCTCGTGTCTCTATGTCTCCGTCCTTGTGTCTGTCCGTCCTTGTGTCTGTCCGTCCTTGTGTCTGTCCGTCCTCGTGTCTGTCCGTCCTCGTGTCTGTCCGTCCTCGTGTCTGTCCGTCCTTGTGTCTGTCCGTCCTTGTGTCTGTCCGTCCTTGTGTCTGTCCGTCCTTGTGTCTGTCCGTCCTGTCTGTCCGTCCTCGTGTCTGTCTATGTCTGTCCGTCCTTGTGTCTGTCCGTCCGTCCTTGTGTCTGTCCGTCCTTGTGTCTGTCCGTCCTCGTATCTGTCCGTCCTCGTGTCTGTCCGTCTCTCGGTTTGTCTGTCATCTGTCCGTCCTTGTGTCTGTCCGTCCTCGTGTCTGTCCGTCTCGTGTCTGTCCGTCCTCGTGTCTGTCTATGTCTGTCCGTCCTGTGTCTGTCCGTCCTTGTGTCTGTCCGTCCTTGTGTCTGTCCGCCCTTGTCTGTCCGTCCTCTGTGCTGTCCGTCCTCGTGTCTGTCCGTCCTCGTGTCTGTCCGTCTCTTGTTCGTCCGTCCTTGTTCTGTCCGTCCTCGTGTCTGTCCGTCCTGTGTCTGTCCGTCCTTGTGTCTGTCCGGCCTCGTGTCTGTCCGTCCTCATGTCTGTCTATGTCTGTCCCTGGTTCGTCCGTCCTTATGTCTGTCTGTCTATGTCCGTCCGTCCTTTGTGTCTGTTCTGTCCGTCCTGTGTCTGTCCGTCCTTGTGGTCTGGTCCGTCCTTGCGTCTGTCTATCGTCTGTCCGTCCTTGTGTCTGTCCGTCCTCGTGTCTGTCTTTATTTCCATATTGTGTTAAAACTCATAACAAGATCTGAGACAAGTCCAACCTCCAGAATTCCGGACCATTACTGTATTTACGACTTGATTGGGCGTGGTTGTGTGGTTGTGGTGGGACGTGGTTGTGGTGGGGTGTGGTTGTGGTGGGACGTAATTGTGTGGTTGTGGTGGGGCGTGGTTGTGGCGGGACGTGGTTGTGGTGGGACGTGGTTGTGGTGGGGCGTGGTTGTCGTGGGACGTGGTTGTGGCGGGACGTGGTTGTGTGGTGGGGCGTGGTTGTGGCAGGACGTGGTTGTGTGGTGGGCGTGGTTGTGGCAGGACGTAATTGTGTGGTTGTGGTGGGGCGTGGTTGTGTGGGACGAATTGTGTGGTTGTGGTGGGACGTGGTTGGCGGGACGTGGATGTGTGGTGGGCGTGGTTGTGGTGGGACGGGATTCCATTCTACCACCACCTCTCTCAGTATAGGTCAGCATCAGGACCTCTTGGGGACTTAATGGGATGGTGGTGGTGGTAGGGATGGTGGTAGGTGTGGTTGGTAGTGGGGATGGTGGTTGTGGGGATGGTAATGGTGGTGGTGGTGGTATTCTGGATAGTAGTGATGGAACACTCTCTACCATCTGGTGTGTGTGTGTGTGTGTGTGTGTGTGTGTGTGTGTGTGTGTGTGTGTGTGTGTGCAAGAGGTTCAATTATCCGCCCCTGGATGGTAAGGTTGAAGGGTTATACTGTAGGTGGCGGTGAGGGAGGGCTGTAGGCGACTTGTGGTCTTGTGGTGGGGAGAGAGGAGGGGAGGGGGTGTGTGGGGGGGAGAGAGGGAGGAGGGGGTGTGTGGGGGAAGAGGAGAAGTGGGGTGTGTGGGGAGAGAGGAGGGGGTGTGGGGGGAAAGAGGGGGGAAGGGTGTGGGGGGAAGAGGGGGGAAGGGGTGTGTGGGGAGAGAGGAGGGGGAGGGGTGGGAGGAGAGGAGAAGTGTGTGGGGAGAGAGTGGGGTGTTGGGCGACGTAAAGTGAGGGAAATGGTTCGCTTATCACCCCACTCGGTAAAACGGACACTTGACTAGAGAGGGATGGAGTGTGAGGGGAGGAGGAGGGGGAAGAGAGGGGTCAGGTTCATGGTCTAAATTGGTGTTTTTGAAGGTGTGTGTGTGTGTGTGTGTGTGTGTGTGTGTGTGTGTGAACCTACTAGACCTAACCCCCTCTCGTGACGTACATGGTCAGTGTTTTAGTGGTCACAGCAGCTGGTAAATGTGTCTGTTTTTCTCCCAGCATAATACTCCTCCCACACTGAGGCCTTGTTGTTGTTGTTGTTTACTGCCAATGACACCATGATTTGGCTTTGTTGTTTTGTTATTGTTGTTGTTTTGTTGTTGTTGTTGTTTTGTTATTGTTGTTTACTGTCAATAACATCATTATCTTGTTATTTGTTGTGTGTGTTGTGTATATCCCCTCTTCTTCTTTCTCTCTCTTTCTTCTTCCTCTTCTCTTCTTCCTCTTCTCTTCTTCTTCTCTTCTTCCTCTTCTACTTTTCTTCTTCTTCTTCCTTTTCTCTTCTTCCTCTTCTCTTCTCCTTCTTATCTTCTTTTCCTCTCTTCTCCTCTTCTTTTCTTCCTCCTCGATCACCCCAAGTACAGATAGTTTCTTTTTTGAGTGGCTGTACGTGAACGTGTGTAGGTGTAAGTAAGCGTGTGTAGGTGTACGTGAACGTGTGTAGGTGTACGTGAACGTGTGTGTGAGAGTGTACGTGAACGTGTGTAGGTGTACGTGAACGTGTGTGAGTGAACGTGAACGTGTGTGTGTGTGTAGGCTGTGATAATTATATAAGGAGCCACCAGGTAACTCCACAGGTAATGTAAACAAAATTAAATAATGTACTTAGTTAAATTGTATTATAACAACCTCATATATATATTAACATACCTGTACTGTTAAAAGAGTTAGTTATATAGCAGCACACCTGTAATTAGTGGTCTTTTAGGTTATATAGCAAAACACCTGTAATTAGTGGTCTTTAGGTTATATATAAACACACCTGTAATTAGTGGTCTTTTTAGGTTATATAGCAGCACACCTGTAATTAGTGGTCTTTAAGGTTATATAGCAACACCTGTAATTAGTGGTCTTTTAGGTTATATAGCAAACACACCTGTAATTAGTGGTCTTAAGGTTATATAGCAACACACCTGTAATTAGTGGTCTTTTAGGTTATATATAGCAGCACACCTGTAATTAGTGGTCTTTAGGTTATATAGCAAAACACACCTGTAATTAGTGGTCTTTTAGGTTATATAGCAAACACACCTGTAATTAGTGGTCTTTAGGTTATATAACAAACACATCTGTAATTAGTGGTCTTTAGGTTATATAGCAAACACACCTGTAATTAGTGGTCTTTTAGGTTATATAGCAAACACACCTGTAATTAGTGGTCTTTAGGTTATATAGCAAAACACCTGTAATTAGTGGTCTTAAGGTTATATAGCAGCACACCTGTAATTAGTGGTCTTTTAGGTTATATAGCAAAACACACCTGTAATTAGTGGTCTTTAAGGTTATATAGCAACACACCTGTAATTAGTGGTCTTTTAGGTTGTATATAAGCAGCACACCTGTAATTAGGTCTTTTGGGTTATATAGCAGCACACCTGTAATTAGTGGTCTTTTAGGTTATATGCATTAACACCTGTAATTAGTGGTTTTAAGCATGTAGCAGCACACCTGTAATTAGTGGCTTTTAGGTTATATAGCAAACACACCTTGCATTAGTGTCTTTTAGGTTATATAGCAAAATACACTGTAATTAGTGGTCTTTTAGGTTATATAGCAAACACACTCAATTAGTGGTCTTTAGGTATATAGCAGCCACCTGTAATTAGGTGGTTTTTGGGTTATATAAAACACACTCTGTAATTAGTGGCTTTTAGGTTATATAGCAAACACACTTTAATTAGTGGTTTTTTAGGTTATATAACACACCTGTAATTAGTGGTCTTTGTGTTATATAGCAGCACACCTGTAATTGTGGTCTTTAGGTTATATATGCAAACACACTGTAATTAGTGTTTATGTTATATAGCACACCTGTAATTAGTGGTCTTAGGTTTATAGCAGCACACCTGTAATTAGTGGTCTTTTAGGTTATATAGCAAACACACCTGTAATTAGTGTCTTTAAGGTTATATAGCAAAATACTGTAATTAGTGGTCTTTAGGGTTATATAGCAAAACACACCTGTAATAGTGGTGTTTAATTATATAGCAAACACACGTGTAATTAGTGTGGTCTTTTTGGTTATATAAACACACCTGTAATGTGGTGGTCTTTTAGGGTTATATAGCAGCACACCTGTAATTAGTGGTCTTTAAGGTTATATAGTTACACTGTAATTAGTGGTCTTTTAGGTTATATGTAAACACACCTGTAATTAGTGTTTTAGGTTGTTGTAACACCTGTAGTGGTAGCCTTTTGGGTTATATATCAACACCTGTAATTAGTGGTCTTTGAGGTATATATAAACATACTATATTAGTAGTTTAAGGTTATATAAGCAACACCTGTAATTAGTGGTCTTTTAAAGTTATATAGCAACACCTGTAGTAGGCCTTAAGGTTATGTCACACCTGTAATTAGTGGTCTTTAAATAATAGTATTTTTCTTGGTTATAGGTAAGGTTGAGTGTGGTGCCGCTTGGATAGACGCCCGTGGTGTGTGTGGTGTGAGTGAGTGTGTGTTTGTGTGTGGTGGGTGAGTGGTGGGAGTGGGAGTGGTTTGTTTGTGGAGTGAGTGAGTGAGTGGTGTGTGTGTGTGTGGTGGTGGTGGTGGTGGTGTGTGTAGTGTGGGAGTGAGTGGAGTGAGTGAGTGTGTGTGTTTCTGTGAGGAGGAGGTACAGGTGATCAAAAGATTCCTGAACATCTGGCACTATCTGGCATCTCTTTGCGAACGATACTTTTCATCGGTTAAGCTGGCGAACGATATATTTCTGTTTATTAAGCTGAACGATATTTTTCACTGGTTTATTAAGCCGCAAACGATATTTTTCACTGGTTTATTGGTTGCGAACGATATTTTCACTGGTTTGGTTAAGCGGCGAACGATACTTCATTGGTTGCTGGCGAACGATATATTTCACTGGTTTATTGTCGTGAACGATATTTTCACTGGTTTATTAAGCTATGGAACGATATTTTCATTGGTTTAAGCTAGGAACGAAATTTTCACTGGTTTATTAAGCTGTAGGGAACGAAACTTTTCAATGTTTTATTGTTGGTTGAACGAAGTTAATATAGAGCTCAAAAAAAAGAAAATCTAGACAAATTGGAGATAGTAAAGTGAAAATCACTTTCTTGGCCACTCAGGTAGGGGTGTGTCAGACAGTGCCATAAGTGTCTGGGGGTATTATGCACATTTACGTTAGGTTAGGGTGAGATTTTTTTCTGTTAGGGTTAGTTAGGTTAGGTTAGGCTAGGTTAGGTTAGGGTTATATAAAGTTGGGGTTAGGGCAGGTATGTAAGGTTAGGTTAGGTTAGGTTAGGAAGTTTTTTTATTGTAGCAGTAGTAATTGCAACTGTATTGGTTCAGGTAAATGTCATTATGTATGTTGGCAGATGGGGGTTGGCATAGACAGGTACACGGATAGGTACAGAGAGAGAGAGAGAGAGAGAGAGAGAGAGAGAGAGTGTAAATGAGGTACAATGTTATTAATTTAACACTTTTCTCCGATAGAGATTATCTCTTTTTCTCTTCATTTCTTTCCCTCTCCTCACCATCTCAGGGCGGCTGGAGAGGGGAGGGAGGAGGAGAGAGAGATGGGATGGAGGGAAGGGGGAGAGGGGATGATGGAGGAAGGGGGAGAGGGGGATGATGGAGGGAAGGGGAGAGGGGACAGATGGAGGAGGAGGAAGAGGTGATGGAGGAGAGGGATAATGAGGGAGGGGACGTTGCAGGTAAAGGATCATGCCCGAAAAATTAAAGTGCTTCTCCAGGTCTACTTAAGCAAGCTTGGAGTAATATTGCACCAAGAACGAAGTAATACTGA
>NW_024737857.1:0-12435 GCF_018991925.1 Homarus americanus | reverse complement strand
AGCATTAATAACAAAAGAAAGATTTATATAGCCCTTGTCAAATCAATTATGGACTACCCACCCATCCCATTGAACACCCTTTGTAAAACGTGCATTAAAAGGTTACAAACAGTACAAAATATAGCCCTCAGATTTATATATAACATAAAATATACAGACCACATCAATAATGAACAGCTACACAAGAGAGCAAACCTCTTAGCAATCAATGTAGATATACACAACAAAGCTGTAAATATTTGGAAAAAAGTGACCGAACTTAACACAGAAACATATCAAAACTGGATAAATAATATAGACAACGAAGAATTCCAAGAACACAGTTGGTTTAAATCAGCCAGGAAGAAAGTAATTGAACCATCTCCTGCCCCAATATACATATAAAACATTAATAGAGAGAATAAAAGATAAGAGTGACCTACCAGCTCCACAAGAACCTGGCAGGCCTCTCCATACAGTGTACCTTTAGACTAACATAACTAATATTTAACATTTAACATTTAACATTTAACATTGAACTAACATCTTAGCAAAAAAAATAAATAAATAAAATAAAAAATAAAAAATGTGACTACCCTCCCAGCTACACAAGGACCTGGGCGGGCTCACTAACTCCATCAAAAAAAAAAAAATAATAATAATAATAATAAAAATAATAATAATAATAACAATAATAATGTGATTACCCTCCCAGCTATATCAGCCAGGAAGAAGTAATTGAACCACCTCCTGCCTCAATATACACATTTCTACATAAAACATTACTAGAGGAATAAAGATGAGAGTGACCAACCAGCTCGACTAAGAACCTGGCAGGCCTCTCCATACAGTGTACCTTTAGACTAACACATAAGAACATAAGAACATAAGAATGGAGGAAACTGCAGCGGGCCTATTGGCCCATACTGGGCAGTCCCGTTTACACCCAACCCCTATTGCTCATATGAGCATCCAACCTATGTTTGAAGCAATTCAGCGTATTCGAGTTAATGATGATATTTGGTAACTTGTTCCATTCATCCACTACTCTGTTTCCAAACCAGTGTTTACCTATTTCACGCCTAAATCTAAATTTGTCCAATTTAAAACCATTGTTACGAGTTCGCTCCTGGTTGGATAATTTGAGTACCTTTGTAATGTCCCCTTTGTTTAGCAACTGCCTTCCACTTATACACCTCTATCAGGTCGCCCCTCACTCTACGTCTCTCAAGGGAGTGCAGATTAAGATGCTTTAACCTGTCTCTATACTCAAGGTTCCTAATGCCCGGGATTAGTCTTGTCATTCTCCTCTGAATTCTTTCCAAGGATTTTATATCCATTCTGTAATACGGTGACCAGAACTGAACTGCATAATCCAGGTGTGGTCTCACAAGAGCAAGATACAGTTTTAGGATGACCTCGCTAGTCTTGTAACTAACACTCCTTTGTATGAACCCAAGTACTTTATTAGCCTTGTTACGAGCAAAAACACATTGTTTACTTGGCTTAAGGTTCCTACTTATCATTACTCCTAAATCTCTCTCAGCAGTCGGATTTCTCTATGGCATCGTTGTTCATCTGGTATCTGGTTTCCCTGTTTACATTTCCTATACTGAGTACTTTACATTTGTCGATGTTGAATGTCATCTGCCATTTTTCAGACCATTCGAAAAATTTGTTTAGATCCTCCTGTAGTTTTGCCGAGTCCTCGTCAGATTTGATAACACGTCCTATTTTAGTATTGTATGTATATTATGTATGCTGGATTATGTATTATGTATGTATATTATGTATGTGCTCCATTTATATTTATTCAGCCTAGCTAGCAGCGTGTGGCAATGTTATTACCATATCCCACATGCTTAATTAATGTGCCTGGCGACGTATGGAAGCTGCTAATGTATCACTTGCCATACGTCGTCTATAGCAGTTGACCAGGAGCCTAGCTGAGGAGTGCTACCCCCCCCTCTGTGTACATACTCTTATCCAGTAAACTGAACCTACAAAACTATACAGGTGTTTGTGTTCTCTCCTGTATATAGAACTTATTACCCAGAACACCTAACATGGCGCAGTGCGTAGTTTTACTGGATTATTACGAGTGATTAGTGCAAGTTTGTGGAAAGCCGGCTTATGCGGCTTATGACTCCCGCCTTTGTGTCAACCCCGCGTCATCCCTCGAAGAATTTCGCAACTTTGAGCAGTGTCAGTGACAGTGATTTTCTTTGAAGTGTTAAGTGCATTGTGTGTTTCGTGCCATTCATGTGTGACCTTGTTCGAACGGATTTCCAAGGTATACGGCATGTTCTGGGCATTTGTGGGGTGTAGAGCTCAGCGCACCCTCCTCTGACCGTTTACAGAGAGCGACTGAGCTACTCCTGTCTCCACCCCCCTCCCTCACAGCGCCGCCTCCACCCCCCCTCACAGCTGGGGCGAGACGCTCTGCCTGCCTGGGACACACACACATACATGTACTAACACTTGCTGACCGCGCAGCTTCATTATATATATTTTATATATATAACCTACTTATCTGTGTATTGAATTAAATTTTTTTGTCTGAAATCTTGTTGATACGACGGGCTGACCGGTCAACACTGATTTAAGACACAGTACACAGAGGAAGTAGTTATGTCTCATGCCTTACGTAGCCGTGGACCCAGCGCCTGGATGAGTCAAGCGGATGATAGTCCCCCAGAGATGGATGACCAGGCTGACCATGACGGCCCAGCTCCCACAACATCGCGCAGCCCTTCACCTCAACATTCAGCGTTATCTCCAGAGATAAATGCCTTAATGAAGTTTATGAGAGATGAGAGACGCGAGGATGAAGCTCACAGACGTTTGGCGGATGAGCACAGAAGGCAAGCAGAGGCAGAACGAGACCACCAACGGAGAATGGAAGACAGTGCACGGTTTGAAGCCTTGATATCTCGCCTCACTGTTAACCAAGCCCCTGGCTCTAACACTGCCTCGGTACTGAATGGTTCAGATACCTCATCCATGCTTCCTTCACGCCCCCCAGCCCCACCTAAAGTAGCAGCTCAAACACCGCCCATCTTGGAGCCTGATGTAAATTTCCAGACTTTTCGCGAATGGCGGCGGCGGTGGGCTGATTATGCTACAATGGTGGATCTCCAGAGTTTGTCACAGCCTAAACAACTCATCCAGCTGCGTATGTGCCTGTCCTTGGAAGTTCAGCGTGTCTTAGAACATACGTTGCAGGTACCCCCAACCTCTTCGCTGTCTGTAGAGGAGGTACTGGACGTTCTACAACGGCACATCAAAGGACAGCAGAATGAAGCTCTGCGCAGGAGGGAATTGTTTAGTTGCAGACAGATGGAGGGTGAGTCTTTTGACGCTTTTTATGTACGTCTTAAGAGAGCCTCGGAAGAGGTAGATATATGTTTAGGCCACCACCAGCAGTGCGAGGAGACCCAGTTGAAGCAGGTGATCCTGATGGGTGTTAAGGACGAGGAACTGGTCCAACGCCTCACCTCCCTCGACTCTTCCTCTTCTCTTCAGGATGTGTTGACGATATGTCGCTCCTATGAGGCTGCCAGGTGTGCCACCTCTGCCATCCGAGCTCCCCCCACAGCTGTACGCGCTGTTTCCCGGTACAAGAAGGACAAGAAGTCTGCTCCTACGCCTTCGCCCACCACGTCCACGCCCGGTTCATTTTGCAACAACTGTGGTAAGCAGCACGGAACACAGGTATGTCCAGCTGCTCAGTCTACCTGCAACAGTTGTGACCGTATGGGCCACTGGTCGCTCACAGTGCGGTGCCCAGCTAAGTACGTACAGTGCAATGTGTGCGGTCGTCTGGGCCACTATGACAAGTGTTGCCCTACCCACGAACCCAAGGGACAGCGTCGGCGGAAGCTTCGGCGCCCTTCTACCAGTGAGGGCTGCCCACAGTCGCCAAATCAGAGGCACGACGACCCTGGACAAAGCCCGACCCATTTTAGGAGGGTGTACTCCTCGCATCCCAGGACCAAAGCCCCCCAGTACATCAGCGTCATCGTGACCTACGGCGGTGTGTCATCCCGTCTTCAGATGTTGCCCGACACCGGCGCTGATGCTACAGTCATCGGTTCCCAGCATTTGCGATGCTTGGGGCTCTCTCCAAGCGATCTAGGACCGCCTCCCGAGGACCTCTGCGTCACGGCAGATGGTTCACAGATGGCCCCAGCCCTGGGTTCACTCTATGCACATGTCACCTTTGGCAACAGGTCGTGTCAGGCCTGGATTGACGTGCATAATGGTGTCCTGACTCCCTTGCTGTCCTACAGACATTGTCAAGAGTTGGCCATCATCTCCCAGGACTTCCCAACACCGATTCTCGAGGTAAATTACGCCAACAGGGTGCACGAAGGGAGCAGCAACTACCCTGCTGCCGCCCTACCCCTACCTCTGGCCAGTGACACCTCTCCTTCGGTAGTTGTCCCTGCTGCATCACGTCCCCACGCCTCGGCTCGCCTTCACGACAGCCACCGTGGAGCTGAGGCCACCAAACGACGTGCACGACAGACTGTGTTCCGGCCTGGCATCGACCCCGACATCTCCAATGCTGTCCAGGTGTGTAAGCCCTGCCACGTATTACAACCCAGCCAGCAGCAGGTACCCTTCATGAGTGACGACAACCCCACCCGCCCCTTTGAGTCTGTGTCGGCCGACTTTTTCTGTGTGTCAGGAAAGTCCTTCCTGGTTATCGTCGACCGTCTCTCTGGTTGGCCGGTTGTCATCAAGGGCGGTAATGACACGACGTCTGCTGCCACCATCAGCAAGTTCCGCCACTACTTCCGTGACGTGGGCGTTCCTGTACGCCTGCGAACCGACGGAGGGCCTCAGTTCACAAGCCGGGACTTCGCTGCGTTCCTTGACCGATGGGGAGTCCGGCATGTGTTGTCATCGCCCCATTACCCGCAGTCCAACGGCCACGCTGAGGCTGCTGTCAAACCCTTGAAGCACCTCATCCTTAAGGTGGCCCCTTCTGGGAATATTGACTGCGAGGCCTTCGACCGGGGTCTTCTTGAACTCCGTAACATACCTAACTACACTGGACGCTCCCCTGCCCAGGTTTTGTATGGACGCCCCCTTCGTTCTTGTGTCCCTGCTCACCCTCAATCCTTCTCCAAGGAGTGGCAGGCCAAGACAGAGGATTGTGATCGCCGAGCCGCCGAACGTGTTCAGGACGTCGTCGCCCGCCACAACGACCACGCCAGTTCTCTCCCCAGGTTGAGTGTCGGCACCCAAGTCCGTGTTCAGGACCCGACCTCCCTACGTTGGGACAAAGTAGGCGTAGTCATGGGTCTCGGCAGGGCACGGGACTACCAGGTGCGGTTACCCAGTGGTCGTGTGTGGTGGAGGAACCGCCGTTTTCTCCGCCCCGTAACAATGCCTTCTGCTGGCCCTGCCACCAGTGTTGAGTCCCATACCCTTCCCAGTGATGAAGTCCCTCGACGCTCAGAACGGATCCAGAAGAAAAGGTCCGCTCAAGACTTTGCTATGAGCGTATAGGGGGAAGGGAGGTGTATGTATATTATGTATGCTGGATTATGTATTATGTATGTATATTATGTATGTGCTCCATTTATATTTATTCAGCCTAGCTAGCAGCGTGTGGCAACGTTATTACCATATCCCACACGCTTAATTAATGTGCCTGGCGACGTATGGAAGCTGCTAATGTATCACTTGCCATACGTCGTCTATGGTAGTTGACCAGGACCCTAGCTAGGGAGCAGTGCTACCCACATCTGTGTACATACTCTTATCCAGTAAACCGAACCTACAAAACTATACAGGTGTTTGTGTTCTCTCCTGTATATAGAACTTATTACCCAGAACACCTAACAAGTATCATCAGCAAATTTACTTATGTTGCTGTCTATGCCGATATCTATGTCGTTTATGTATATAATAAACAATAATGGTCCAAGTACTGAGCCTTGGGGAACTCCACTTGTGACGTTGCTCCAATGGGACTTAGTGCCGTTAATGCTCACTCGCTGTTTTCTGTCCTGTAACCACGCCCTAATCCATTTAAGGATGCCACCTTTGATGCCATGAGCTTCTACCTTTCTAATTAGTCTTTCGTGGGGGACTCTGTCGAAGGCTTTGCTAAAGTCGAGATATACCACATCATAATTGTGCCCCTCGTCCACTGATTCAAAACAGATGAAAAGAATGTTAATAGATTAGTTAGGCAAAGAACGTCCATTAGAAGCTACGTTGTAACTGATCAATCGGTGCTTCTCCAGGTGATTTTGAATAGAGCTTGAAATGATTGCTTCCAGTAATTTGCCTATCATTGATGTTAGGACTGATTATGGTAGTTGAAGATAAAGTGATCTATCCTCTTGAAAATCGGTATTACATTCGCTATCCTCCAGGATTCTGGTACTACACCTGTTTTTAAGGACATGTTAAACAACTTTGCTAAGGGCATACTAAGCTCTTCCTTACATTCCTTTAATACCCTGGCAAATATCTCATCGGGACCAGGTGACTTATTAGGCTTTAGTTTGTCTATTTGCTTACTAACATTGTTACTAGTCACTACTATCTCACTTAATTTGTTTTCTTCACTATCTCTGAATAGAGTCGGTGCCTCGGGTATCATGTTTAAATTTTCGGAGGTGAAAACTGTTGAAAAATATTTATTCAAATTATTGCTCATTTCTCCGTCGTTATCAGTGAGCTCGCCGGAGTCTGACCATATTGGTCCAATCTTTTCTGTGTTTTAGTTTGATACATTTGGTAGAATCCTTTGGGGTTTGTCTTCGCCTCCCTTGCTATCCTTACCTCATTATTCCTCTTTGCTTTCCTTATCTCGGTTTTAACCCTACTCGCCAATACCCTCTAATAGTCCCGGAGGTGAATTTCGCCACGATTTTATCCTTCTACCTATAGCATTCCTTTGGCCAATGATGTTCTTTAAATAATTATTTATCCATTTAGGGTCATTGTTGTCTGATCTGAGTTTTTTGTATGGTATGTTCTGCCTTTGTGCATTAAGTAACTCACTATTTAAATTGTCGTGGAACTCGGCAATCTCAGATCTCGTTATAAGGTCGGTGTCATCTGTCAGGTTCACGGCCAAGCGCGACACCCCCTCTCTCAGCTGCCTCTTTAAACTGTCAAAGTTTGCCCTTCTGAAATCTGGTACATTAGTGGAATTTTCCTTACATCTGCCCTGAAAATCTAACTGGAATCGAATTTCTTTCTGATCGCAGTTTGCAAGTTCGTTCCCTACCTCGACATTGCTAATGAGGTTTTCTCTGTTCGACAGAACTAAATCCAGTATATTATTACCCCGTGTGGGTTCGGTTATATGTTGACTTAGGAAACAGTCCTGGATCGTCTCGAGAAAATCCTCTGATTCTGAGTTGCCCGTAAGGTCAGTCCAATCTATTTGGCCAAGGTTAAAGTCGCCTACTATACAGACTTTGTTGTGTATGGAAGCCCTGAGCATTTCATCCCAGATAAGTCGCTCATTGACGTTATCAAGATTGGGGGGTCTATATATTACTCCTGTGATTAATTTTTCCCGACCGTCGCTTAATTCTATCCAAATTGTTTCTGTATTCCTCTCAGTTTTTATTTCCTTATTTATTTCACACTTCAGATTATCCCTAACATAGATTGCTACTCCGCCTCCTTTCCTGGTCTGTCTATCGGTATGGAACAGTTTGTAACCCGCAATTTGGTATTCGACTGGTAATTCACGTGTGTCTAGGTTGATCCATGTTTCAGTGAATGCAATTATATCGATTTTTTCGGTACATACCAAGGCCCTAATATCATCCATTTTGTTTCTCATACTTCTACTGTTCGCGTAGTATACATTTAAGTTAGTCGTGTTCTGAGTCCTCCCTTTACCGCGTTTAGTTTTAAACTCCCTGTCTAATTTAGTTTTGTCATCATTCCTAACACTATTTCCCTGTAATCTTTCACTTTGTTTACCCGCTCCCACTGCAGTCTCCTCCACCCCCGTGCCCATATGTTCTCTTAGCAGTTTAAAGACTTCGATATCTTTTGAACTGCCCCCTCTAGAGCCCCAGCCAGGGTTGCTACTCCATCCCTAGACAGGTGCACCCCATCTCTAGCATAAAGGTCCCTTCTGCCATAGAAGTTGTCCCAGTTGTCAATGAATGGGACTGATATTGACTTGCAATATTTGTCAAGACGGTCGTTGACACCAACTGCCCTTGACAACCATTCACTGCCAACTCTTCTTCTAGGCAGGACACCGCATATGATAGGGATCCCTCCCTTAGTCCTAATACGATCTATGGCTGCCTTGAACTTATCAAGAAGTTCCTCGCTCCTACACCGGCCAATATCATTGCCTCCTGCACTGAGGCAGATAATGGGTTTGTTCCCATTACCAGACAAGATATTGTCCATCCTGTCAATTATATCCCCCACCCCAGCTCCTGGCAAACACACCCTCATCCTATTTTTGTTTTTACCACAAAAGGCTCTGTCCATGTACCTTACCTGTGAGTTACCAACAATTAAAGGTTTATACCTTCCTTGTCATCCCTGCCCCTGACTGTACTAACGTCCAATTCGTCTATGAAGGGACTGAACGGGTTGGTACACTTAGCTATTGTTGTCGTTGTTGTCGTATCCTTCGTGTGCTTCTTCACCACCAGCTTGGTCCTCCCACTACTCACAATTTTCCACTCGCTTGATTTTTCGTCAGACACTGGCTTTACTCGTCCAGCCTCTCCTTTTAACTTCGCCAGCTCTTTCCTTAATTTCAGGTTCTCCAACGTGGCCCTCTCAATTTCTAACTTGGCCCTCGCCAATTCTTCAATGGACCACCCCAGTTTGGTCAACAAACTCTCATACCCAAGACCGCACATAGCACTGGCCATATCTGATAATTATCCCTCCGGAGCTAACCCTGCCGTGACCTTTCCCCTAGTGAGGTCAGAACACAACTGAGTGAGGTCAGAACACAATCTGTGAGGGAATTACTACACCACGTCAAGTCCCTCATCACACCATCTGTGAGGGAATTACTACACCACGTGAGGCCCCCTCATAACACCATCTGTGACGGAATTACTACACCACGTCAAGTCCCTCATAACACCATCTGTGAAGGAATTACTACACCACGTGAGGCCCCCTCATAACACCATCTGTGACGGAATTACTACACCACGTCAGGTCCCTCATAACACCATCTGTGAGATAATTACACCACGTGAGGTCCCCCATCACGCCATCTGTGAGGGAATTACTACACCACGTGGTCCCTCATAACACCATCTGCGAGGGAATTACTACACCACGCCAGGTCCCTCATAACACCATCTGCGAGGGAATTACTACATCACGTGAGGTCCCTCCTAACACCATCTGGGAGGGAGTTACTACACTACGTGTTTGCTGTTCAACACGTACAATCCTACATTAATCTGTATGTTCACTGTATGTTCCTTTACCTTTCTCTAATGAAGGCTTTTGTTAAACCACCAATGTATGTAATAAGTCATTTATGTCCAATGTATATTTTCAGCCTTCGGGCTGCAGAACTTTTTCAATAAACCGTTAATTATTATTATTAATTATTATTACACACACAAGTAAGTACACATGACAAAGGTTGCTTCTCAAGACAGAAGTAATGGACAAAGTTAAACCTTAACAGTACTTACCTTCACACATACATACACACACGCACACACACGCACACACACACATACACACACACACATATGCACACACAAACACACACACACACACACACACACACACACACACACACACACACACACACACACACAAGTGCGACAGATAAAGGTTACTTTCAAGACAGAAGTAATGGACAGTCCCACAGCATTTACTCACACACACACACACACACACACACACACACACACACACACACACACACACACACACACACACACACACACACACACACACACAGTGAAGTTGTCAAATCCTCCAGCTCTGTCCCACCTCCTCCGTTGACTCCAAGTCCTCTTTCGGAGTTCCTGCCCCTGAGCTCCCCAGTGTTTACACAACATTCATACTTCCCAAGCCCACCTAGGCGCCTCCCCACCTGGTCTTCCTCCTAAATGCCACACAACGTATACACATGGTGAAAAGTGCAAAAGAGGGCATGCAAGATTATTCTCTCCTTCCTACTCCACATATCAAGAAGCGCTCAACACACTGACCCTTTCGACTCTCACTGACCATCACCACGACCTCATCTGCAAATTTGGCAAGAAGCTTCTACACCATCCTCGACACCGGCTCCTACTTCCACCTGAGATCCCTAGTCCGAGATTTGCTGTTCGACACCACAAACGCATCCAGCCCATACGTGCACGAACTGATCGCTATAAGAACAGCCTAGTCCCAACCATTGAAAAAATTATCAATAACTTGTAATAAACCAGTGTATTCACTCCCAGTAAACACTACTCCTTGCACTGTCACTATATTGAAATGAACTGTAGTTTGAGCTTTTCACCATCTAGTTATTATATGTCTTATTTGTGTCACTTATGTTACTTGTATATTATTTGTAATTCGAAACCCATTCCCCAAATATGTAACTGTATATTTTCAGCCTTCTGGCTGCCAAGCTCTTTCAATAAACCGTAAATTATTATTATTATTATTATTATTACACACACAAGTAAGTACACATGACAAAGGTTGCTTCTCAAGACAGAAGTAATGGACAAAGTTAAACCTTTAATCTAAAATTTTATTAATAATAATAATAATATCATACTTCATCCTTGACCACCGAAGGGTCAAGACGTACCTGGCGCTCCTCTCGGAGCAGCCAGGTCAACTGTTAAGTTGGCCCATACCAACTCCCTCCCCTGAACCCTCCTCCCCACCGGAATATCAACAAGTTCACGCCAGAAGTTACTATTTCATTTAGGAAAGGAATGGAACCAGTGTTAAACAGAGGTGAACAGTGGTGAACAGTGCTTAAGTCAGTGAGAACAACTCAACAGTAACAGTGGTACCCAAGTTGACCTTCACAGTGAGGTCCCAGGTACCCAGTGATAACGGCGGCCCGACCCAACAACCAGCGATGTGTTAATCCGTCTACGATAGGAAGGCCTGGGACCACACCTCACTCATAGAACACCGTCTGTGAGGGAACTACTACACCACGTGAGGCCCCTCATAACACCATCTGTGAGGGAATTACTACACCACGTGAGGCCCCTCATAACACCATCTGTGAGGGAATTACTACACCACGTGAGGCCCCTCATAACACCATCTGTGAGGGAATTACTACACCACGTGAGGCCCCTCTTAACACCATCTGTGAGGGAATTCCTACACCACGTGAGACCCCTCATAACACCATCTGTGAGGGAATTACTACACCACGTGAGGCCCCTCATAACACCATCTGTGAGGGAATTACTACACCATGTGAGGCCCCGCATAACACCATCTGTGAGCGAATTACTACACCACGTGAGGCCCCTCATAACACCATCTGTGAGGGAATTACTACACCACGTGAGGCCCCTCATAACACCATCTGTGAGGGAACTACTACACCACGTGAGGTCCCTCCTAACACCATCTGGGAGGGAGTTACTACACTACGTGTTTGCTGTTCAACACCTACATTAATCTGTATGTTCACTGTATGTTCCTTCACCTTTCTCTAATGAAGGCTTTTGTTAAACCACCAATGTATGTAATAAGTCATTTATGCCCAATGTATATTTTCAGCCTTCGGGCTGCAGAACTTTTTCAATAAACCGTTAATTATTATTATTATTATTATTATTATATAAAAACTAAACCTCACAAAATAATCTGATAACAATGAAATTCCTTTTTTTTTTCCAAATTAAAAAAAATATACCACAGCAAAAATTAAAAAAATAAAAGCCTCTATTGGTTGTCATTCACCGGCTTTATTGTTTTATGTCTAGGAATTTTTCTTATGACTAAAAGAATCAACTTACTTTCCAAGGACCCCAATGTTGCCATCAATCATACGGAGATACAAATGTATCCTTGACCACCGAAGGGTCAAGACGTACCTGGCGCTCCTCTCAGAGCAGCCAGGTCAACTGTTATGTTGGCCTATACCAACTCCCTCCCCTGAACCCTACTCCCCACCGGAATATCAACAAGTTCACGCCAGAAGTTACTTTTTCATTTAGGAAAGAAATGGAGCCAGTGTTAAACAGAGGTGAACAGTGATGAACAGTGCTTAAGTCAGTGAGAACAACTCAACAGTAACAGTGGTACCCAAGTTGACCTTTCACACAGTGAGGTCCCAGGTACCCAGTGATAACGGCCCGTGAGACCCAACTACCAGCGATGTGTTAATCCGTTTACGATAGGAAGGCCTGGAACCACACCTCACTCATATAACACCATCTGTGAGGGAATTACTACACCACGTGAGGCCCCTCATAACACCATATGTGA
>NW_024737856.1:47500-56025 GCF_018991925.1 Homarus americanus | reverse complement strand
AACTGGAGGCCACATTTGGCCCGCAGGCCGCTTACTTGCCCCTGATCTAGAATGACCTTGACCCGTTCGGTGACCTCAGTATACTACATAAAGCACAAGAACAAAATATACCATACAGAAAAATTAGGTCAAATAAGAATGAGCCAAGGTGGATGACCAGAAAACTTAAACATGACATAGGAATAAACAAAGGAATATATAAGAAATTAAAGGGAGGGGAGGAGCAGCTCAGAAACAGGTATAATGAACTATCTAGGAATGTTAAGAAAAATGTAAGGGAAAGCAAGAGAGACTGAAATCAAAATAGCAAGAGAATCTAAGGCAAGTCCCAAGGTTTTCCAGGTATATAGGACAAGGTCAAGGACAAAGTTGGGCTTTAAAGTCAGGGAGAATTGATAAATGGCAGTGAAGAAATAAGCAAATCATTGAACAGCTACTTCATTATCAGTTTTCACAGAAGAAATTTGATGAAATTCCAGAGGTGGAACTGATATTTAAGGGAAAGGAAGAAGAGAAATGAATATCACTATCAGAAAAGAGGATGTTCTTAAGAAGATAAATAAACTAAAGAAAACAAAATCCCCAGGGCTGGATGAAATTTTCCTCGAGTCTTGAAAGAGTGTAGGGAACATATTAGCAGACCCTAAAGCTTTTTAAATCATTAGACACTGGGTTGTGCCAGACTTGTGGAAACAGGCAAATGTAGTACCCATATTCAAAAAGGGAGACAGAGCATCAGCGTCAAATTACAGCCGATCAGTTTGACGTCAGTAGTGGGGAAATTTCTTGAATCAATTATAGCAGATAGCATCCGATCGCATCTACAGAAAAGCAAATTTCTACGACTCTCAACATGGGTTTACAAAGGGAAATCTTGTCTAACAAATCTGCTAACGTTTTTAGGAAAGTCTTGAGGTAGTAGATAATGACAAAATTACGATGTTATTTACTTAGACTTTAGCAAAGCATTTGACGAAATACCGCATCGAGGCTTCTGAGAAAAATTAAGGCTCATGGTATCGAGGGAAAGTTTTAAATTGGATAAAATCATGGCTCACCGATAGAGCATGAGGTTCAGCGTAGATGGTGTTAAATCTGAGTGGAGCCCTGTAACCAGTGGGGTTCCCAGGGGGTCAGTACTAGGCCACTCTTGTTCATAATCTACATAAACGATTTAGATACTGGGATCAGCAGTGACATAAGCAAGTTTGCAGATGACACCAAAATAGGGCGGACAAATTAATTCAGGGCAGGATGCAAATGCATTACAGGAGGATCTAAATAAACTGCAGGGTGGTCTGAAAATGGCAAATGAAATTCAACACCAGCAAGTGCAGCGTACTTAATATTGGAAGAACAAATACTTATAATGTATACAGCCTTAACAACATCAACCTAGAGAAGTCGACTTGTGAAAGAGAGACCTAGGGGTACTTATAGCCCAGACCTACGGCCTAGAAACAGTCGTTAATGTTCGAAATAAGGCAAACAGAGTATTGGGTTTTATATCTAGAAGTGTAAGTAACAAGAGTGCAGAGGTCTTATTGCCTATATCTTGCGCTAGTCAGCGCACCTCGATTATGCGGTCAGTTCTGGTGCCCCTATTATAGAATGGATATAAATTCGCTGAAGTCGGTGCAGCGAAGAATGACAAATGATTCCGGGACTTAGAAACCTTCCATATCAGGATAGGTTAAAGAAACTTAACTTGCATTCCTAGAAAGACGAAGAGTCGGGAGATAATTAAAGTATTTAAGTGGGTGAAAGGAATCAATAAAAGGATATATAGATAAAGTTCTTATAATATCCGAGCAGGACTCGAACAACAGTTCAAGTTGGATAAGTTTAGGTTTAGGAGGGAATAGGAAGAAACTGGTTCACAAATAGGGTGGTGGACGAGTGGAACAAGCTTAGCAACTTTGTAGAAAGTGCGGGAACTCTGGAAAGTTTCAAAAGGAGGCTAGGTAGATTCATGGATGATAGAGAGTGGTAGTAACTCTCGACAGGAGCTGCCATGCACAGGTCAACCGGCCTATTGCAGACTCCTTATTTTCTTATGTTCTTATGTTCTCAGAGAGAACCTGATGTGACCTGCCCTGCCGTTCAGCTCCCGGATGAGAGGACCTGTTGCTTCCGCCAGTAGGGTGTGTCATACGGAGGCAATTTTTTGTTTTGAGTTTGAAAAATCGGCCCATGGTATTAATGATGTAGTTCTATGTGCAGAATCATGTGATATCTTCAGATTTGAAAAGTTTTCATTTTTTGCTAGGTAAATTTTAACTTGAAATCTTATGAAAATTCAGTATTCCCACCCTTTTACCAACACCACGAAATAGCTTATTTAAAGTAAAGTAAATGTATCCAGCAAGTGCAGCGATACTTAATATTGGAAGAACAAATACTTATAATATACAGCCTTAACAACATCAACCTAGAGAAGTCGACTTGTGAAAAGACCTAGGGGTACTTATGAAGTCGGACCTCTGACCTGAAAACAGTGCGTTAATGTTCGAAATAAGGCAAAAGAGTATTGGGTTTATATCTAGAAGTGTAAGTAACAAGTGCAGAGGGTCTTATTGCAGCTATATCTTGCGCTAGATCAGGCGCACCTCGATTATGCTGTTCATTTCTGTTGCCCCCTATTATAGAATGGATATGAATTCACTAGAGTCGGTTTTTTTGGTGAAGAGGGTAATAAAAAATGATTCGGGACTTAGAAACCTTCCATATCAGGATAGGTTAAAGGAACCTTGCATTCCTAGAAAGACAGAGTGCGGGGAGATATGATAGAAGTATTTAAGTGGGTGAAAGGAATCAATAAGGGGATATATATAAAGTTCTTATAATATCCGAGCAGGATAGGACTCGGAGCAACGGATTCCAAGTTGGATAAGTTTAGGTTTAGGAGGAATGGGAAGAAACTGGCTTGGTTCACAAATAGGGTGGTGGACGAGTGGAACAAGCAACAACTTTGTAGTAAGTGCGAAGAACTCTGGAAAGTTTCAAAGGGGGGCTAGATAGATTCATGGATGATAGAGGTGGTAGTAACTCTCGACAGGGCTACCATGCACAGGCCAACTGGCCTGTGCAGACTCCTTATTGCCTATGCAGACTCCTTATTTTCTTATGTTCTTATGTTCTTAACATCAAAATAAACGATATTGGTGTATGAGGATATTTGGTCACTTGTTCCACTCATCCACTACTCTGTTTCCAAACCAGCGTTTACCAATTTCGCGCCTAAATCTAAATTTGTCTAATTTAAAACCATTGTTACAGTTGCTCCTGGTTGGATAGTTTAGTACCTTTATGTCCCTTTGTTTAGCTGACTTCCATTTATACACCTCTATCATGTTGCCCTCACTCTACGTCTCAGTGCAAATTGATCTTTTAACCTGTCTCTGTATAGGTTCCTAATGCCCGAGATTAGTCTTGTCATTCTCCTCTGGATTCTATATCCATTCTGTAATACGGTGACCAGAACTGCACTGCGTAATCAGGTGAGGTCTCACAAGCAAGATATAATCTTAAGATGACCTCCTAGTCTTGTAACTAACACTGTATGAACCCAAGTACTTTATTAGCCCTGTTACGAGCAAAAACACATTGTTTACTTGGCAATTCTACTTATCATTACTCCTAAATCTCTCTCTGCAGTCGGATTTCTCAATGGCATCGTTGTTCATCTGGTAACTGGTCCTGTTTACGTCTCTAGACTGAGTACTTTACATTTGTCCACATTGTTCATCTGCCATTTTTCAGACCATTCGAAGAAATTTGTTTAGATCTTCCTGTAGTTTTGCGGAGTCCTCGTCAGATTTAATTACACGTCCTATTTTAGTGTCATCAGCAAATCTACTTATGGAAAGATCTTGTTGTTGTGTGTGTGTGTGTATCTGTGTGTGTGTGTGTGTGACGTGGCAAGGGAGAGAGGGGAACTACACTTACAGAGCTTCCTAGTGCATGTATACTTATGGAGCTGTGTTAGTATGTCATGTTGGGTGTGTGATGGGTGTATGTGTACATGTGTGCGTGTTATTGTTTATATGCTCTTCTGTATATATTTACTCGTTGAAATTTTGTAAATAGATATAGATATATGTATTTTTTTAATGGCGTTCTTGTACTGTGTTTACATAGGGAGTAATGTAATGTTTAATAGTTTGGATAATTGTAAAGGTGTAAGATCGATTTTTCCTTGTGTGTTTTAGGTAATGTGGGAAGGAAAATAGTTGAACACACTGGATTTCTGATCTAAAGGCAGGTGTCATGTTCGGCAGGTGAGGTAATAATAGTTAGTTGCACGTTTCCTGTACCGTAGAGTTGACCGTTTTACTGTATACTATAACAGTATAATGCGCAACTGGTATTTTGTGTGTGAATCTTACACGTACACTCCCCTGACTGACTGCTCATTTAATACTATCAATTCCATGATTATTTTGATTTGAAGAAATATTTTTACTTTATGATTACCTGAAGAATAGCCCCCCTTCCCTCTAGCTTATATCACCTGATGATTAAACACCTGAACACCGACTCACAGGGGCCGGGGCAAAATAAAGACAAATAATAAGATATATATAAATAGTGAGAAACAATATATGTATGTTGTGTTGTCAAAGTAAGAGACAATTGAGACCCTGTAATTGTGTGTAAATGAGGCAGAAAGTCAGATCATCAACCTGGGACTTGGTCACATGTGGCAGCAGGGTCTACCATTATGTTCCAATATCTTCCCAGGCGTACCTCCCTGTTTGATAGCTGCCTACTACCTACTGATTTAGTTACGTGGCACAGGATTGGCTGTACAGTATTTGGTTAGGGCGATTAGTCTTTTGTTGTAGTAAGCATGGTGGCTAATGCTCAGGTGATCATCTCTTGTTATCATTGGGTGAGAGGGAGTTGTGGTGCTGAAACGTTTTAGTGGCGCCACCAGACGTACGCCAAGACGGTTATCCTCTGTTGTCGACACACGTGACGGGGATGTTCGGCCTCAGGTGTGTGTGTGATGTTCTCAGGGGAATTTATGTGCTTTTAATGTGATCATTTTCAGTGACGGGATGATGGTGTTTTGATATGATAATCTGGGTAGTGCAGTTATATGTGTTGTTGTTGTTATTGTTATTATTGTTATCATTATTATTATTATTATTATTATTATTATTATTATTATTTTATTATTATTATTATTATTATTGTTGTTGTTATTGTTATTATTATTATATTATTATTATTATTATTATTTTTATATTATTATTATTACTCGGTATTATTTACTGTTGGGTATTAATTTTGTTAATATTACACCAACATTTAACACAGTATTACACCAACATTTAACACAGTATTACACCAACATTTAACACAGTATTACACCAACATTTAACACAGTATTACAACATTTAACACAGTATTACACCAACATTTAACACAGTATTACACCAACATTTAACACAGTATTACACCAACATTTAACACAGTATTACACCAACATTTAACACAGTATTACACCAACATTTAACACAGTATGCAACATTTAACACAGTATTACACCAACATTAAACACAGTATTACACCAACATTTAACACAGTATTACACCAACATTTAACACAGTATTACACCAACATTTAACACAGTATTACCAACATTTAACACAGTATTACACCAACAACATACAGTATTACACCAACATTTAACACAGTATTACACCAACATTTAACACAGTATTACACCAACATTTAACACAGTATTACACCAACATTTAACACAGTATTACACCAACATTTAACACAGTATTACACCAACATTTAACACAGTATTACCAACATTTAACACAGTATTACACCAACATTTAACACAGTATTACACCAACATTTAATACAATTCACCAACATTTAACACAGTATTACACAACATTTAACACAGTATTACACCAACATTTAACACAGTATTACAACATAAAACTGATATTACACCAACATTTAACACAGTATTACACCGACATTCACTTGCTCAGGTACAACTCATACGTAGAGGCGTGGTGGGGATGGGTGTTGGCTGTGTGAATCAGTTGTTATTGGTATTATTATATTGTTGACGTGGTACCTGTATATATATACCTGGAGTGGTACCTGTATATATATCCTGGAGTGGTACCTGTATATATACCTGAGTGGTGCCTGTATATATGAGTAGTTTGCTATATATACCTGGTGGTACCTGTATATACCTGGTAATTGCCTGTATATATACCGGTAGTACCTGTATACCTGGAGTGGTACCTGTATATATACCTGGAGTGGTACCTGTATATATACCTGGAGTTGCCTGTATATATACCTGAGTGGTACCTGTATATATACCTGGAGTGGTACCTGTATATATACCTGGGTGGTACCTGTATATATATAATTGGTACCTGTATATATACCTGGAGTGAGGCATAAGGTAGGAATGCTGGTCATTGTGAGTAAGCTTGGGGTTACCTGGAGATCAACCTAACCTACCTAACCTGCCTAACAACATAACCTACCCACCTATCTAACATAACCTAACCTAACTAACATCCTAACCTACCCATACCTATCCCAACCTAACCTAACCTAACCTAACCTAACCTAACAACCTAACCTACCCATTACACCTATCTAACCTAACCACCTTCATATCGTGTTAGGGTGGTTATCTTCAGGTTAAATAAGCTGGTGGTGTAAATCTTGGGTCTTTCGTCACTTAACTCTAGGCAAGAGGGTGCAGGCAGTCTCTTGTCTGTTGGGAAGGTCTGCTCAAGTGTGGAGGGAGGGTGGTGGGTGTAGAGGAGGTGGTGGGTGTAGTGGAGGAGGGAGAGGGTGGTGTAGTGGAGGAGGGAGGGTGGTGGTGTATGAAAGGAGGAGGGTGGTGGGTGTGAGTGGAGGGAGGGTGGTGGGTGTGTGAAGGAGGGTGGTGTTGTAGGAGGAGGGTGGGTGTAGGGAGGGAGGGTGGTGGGTGTAGAGAAGGAGGAGGTGGTGGGTGTAGAAGGGAGGGTGGGTGGTGTAGTGGAGAAAGGTGGGTGGTGGATGTAGTGGAGGGAGGGAGGGTGGTGGGTGTAGTGGAGGAGGGTGGTGGGTGTAGTGGAGGGAGGGTGGTGGGTGTGGTGGAGGAGGAGGTGTAGTGGAGGAAGGGTGGGTGGTGGGTGTGGTGGGAGGAGGGAGGGTGGTGGGTGTAGTGGAGGGAGGGGTGGTGGGTGTAGTGGAGGATGAATTAATTTATTTCATATATAGAAACAGTAATACTATATAATTGTGGCCTATTAATATATATTAATTACATAAAACCTACCATTAAACACTAAGCACCTGTTTTCTGACGTCATATTGGCTTGACATTCCATTACACATCTCTGTACTCTGTTGGCGTCAGCAGGTTTGGTAATGGTGCTCATGGTGACGTGAGGAGGTGAGCAGCTGAGTTGAATGTCTGTCACGATTCTTTACAATTTACTGTCACTACCACGTGTCCAGGTGGTGGGTGCAGTGGGTGTAGGTGGTGGGTGTAGTGGGTGTGGTGGTGGGTGTAGTGGGTGTAAGTGGTGGGTGCAGTGGGTGTGGGTGGTGGGTGCAGTGGGTGTAGGTGGTGGGTGTAGTGGGTGTAGGTGGTGGGTGTGGTGGAGGTTGGTGATGGGTGTGGGTGGTGGGTGTGGGTGTAGGTGGTGGGTGTGGTGGGTGGGTGGTGGGTGTAGTGGGTGCAGTGGTGGGTGTAGTGGAGGTTGAGTGATGTGTGTAGTGGTGGGTGTGGTGGGTGTGGGTGGGTGGGTGTGGTGGGTGTGGGTGGTGGGTGTAGTGGGTGTAGGTGGTGGGTGTAGGTGGTGGGTGCAGTGGGTGTGGTGGTGGGTGTGTAGTGGGTGTGGGTGGTAGGTTAGTAAGGACCAATACTTTTCTGCCAGTCACTGTGTTGTCATGCTGTAAACGGCCTACAGCTGTTCAATATCCTGGCAGTCACACACACACACACACACACACACACACACATACATATCATGAAGAGGTGGTGGTTGTACGTCTGGCAGGAGTGGGTGGATTGGGGGTGGGGGGGTAGGGGAGGGAGCTAGGTAGCCACACGTGCGTCTCTTGTTTCAGCAACAGAGGGTTAGGGTTGAATCAGGTGAGGAATGACCTGGGTTTATTAAGTCTCCTGTTATAGATGGTTCTAGGTTATAGTTGTACAATGGTCAGTTATAGTTGTACAATGGGCAGTTATAGTTGTACAATGGTCAGTTATAGTTGTACAATGGGCAGTTATAGTTAGTTCAATGGTCAGTTATAGTTGTAGAATGGTCAATTATAGTTGTACAATGGTCAGTTATAGTTGTACAATGGTCAATTATAGTTGTACAATGGTCAGTTATAGTTGGTTCTGGGTATATAGTTGTACAATGGTCGGTTATAGTTGTACAATGGTCAGTTATGTATGGTTCAATGGTCAGTTATAGTTGTACAATGGTCAGTTACAGTTGTACAATGGTCAGTTATAGTTGTACAATGGT
>NW_024737856.1:0-42500 GCF_018991925.1 Homarus americanus | reverse complement strand
TCAAGGCAGCTTCACTCCTCTAGTGTTCACAACCTCTGGTGGATGGGACCAAGTGCAAGATGTTTCTACGCCAGACTCGGAGGTGATCTCCGAACAAAGCAGCAGCCCAGAAGTTACGTTACAGCCTGGATGAGATGTCGACTGTCTTTCTCTCTCCTTCGGTCGACTTTGCTCTGCCTCAGGGAAAAAGAGCTTCTGTCCCATCCCGACAACAGCTGCAGATATTGACTATGAGGCTACAGTCACTGAATGCTGCATAGATCTGCGGCTCAACTAATTAAACACGGATAGGATAGCTACTTATGTATTAGGAAATTTAATATTAAGGTAATAAAATGGTGGCTATTGGGGAGGCTGAGGCCACGTTAAAAAAAAAGTAGTAGTAGTAGTAGTATCTAAGTAAACATGCGGTAGTGTATAAGTGACAATATAGTACATTACGATAGGTTCATAGCTATTGTACACAGAGAGCCTTATATAAACCTGGCTGGGGTGTTGTGGTAGGTACAGTATCATATTCCAGTTGTCAGTATTTAATTGTAATAGTTTCTCTTTATACATACATACATACATACATAGACAGGACATGTATTCACACAAGTACAAACACATACACAAGTACGTACACATACACAAGGACGTATACATACACAAGGACAAAGATAAACGTACACACAAATCATTCATCATGTAAACACACCCTAACTGTCCTGTGGAAAATAATCGATGTGAACGCATATGCCCTATGTGATTGTGTGGTTGTTCATCCTAGAGTAAAATAGACTGTTGCCATTATAGATCAGTAAGGATCAGTAACGTGTGACCTTGTTCATCCTAGGGTTAAAAATCAAGTCGGTTGGTGGGGAAGGATTCATCCTAGGAAAAGTAGAACCCTGAAGCCCTTTGTGGGTGAGGCAGGCTGACGAAACTCCTCTATATTGCATGACAACAACATTCAAAACATTACTTAAACAATAACCAATCGTGTCATTTAAATACGCATTCATACATAAATAACAATATGTGTTTTTATTTATTTAACGGTGCTATATATGTATTATTAACGTTAATTGGTGTAATATGAGAAAAATTATGAAGTATAACCAAACTGACTTCACTCTGGTATTTTACAGTTGCCACTAGTTAATTTTTACCCAATTTATATATTATTTTGTTTTACTTGATTTTTTCTTTATATTTTCTAAGTTGTAGTTTGGGTGATGTTTCGATGTTTGGTTTATGTTTTTATTGATTTAAATATTGTTTTAATGTGGGTTTTTTTTAGGTGGTGGTGGTGGTGGTGTGTGTGTGTGTGTGTGTGTGTGTGTGTGTGTGTGTGTGTGTGTGTGTGTGTGTGTCTAAGCGGTAGGCCATCATCATCTTGTCATTATTATTATTATTATTATTATTATTATTATTATTATTATTATTATTATTATTATTATTATTATTATTATTATTGTTTGTTGAGGAACTGGAGACCATTGTGGCGACACTTATGTATTACACCTGTACGACCACCTGTGTGCTCTGTTAACCTCTACTGTATATAGCGACCACCTGTGTGCTCTGTTAACCTCTATAGCGACAACCTGTGTGCTCTGTTAACCTCTATAGCGACCACCTGTTTGCTCTGTTAGCCTCTATATAGCGACAACCTGTGTGCTCTGTTAACCTCATATAGCGACCACCTGTCACTCAGTCTTCACAATTGTACTGTTTCTATAGCTCGGATCACCTTGAAGACACCACCCCTAACCTAACACCCACCCATCCACCCCTAGATACCGTTAAGGTGTTTTTAATTTATCAACAGGGAAGTAAGCTGAAGGGCTCTAATCGTCAGGATCATCTTTATGGCCAGCAATAAATGTTCTCAAGGTCACGCCAAGAACCCAAGCACTTGCAGTTCCATCCCCCCCTCCCCCCCAATTAGGTTACCAGACATCAACCCCCTCCCTCCTCCCTCCCAGATGTTGTTGCAGCTGCGCTAGAATCGTTGAACCTACACAGAAATATTCTTGTAAGTTTTTAAACAGTACGAGACGTCCCAGACCAAATTAGACCAATCTCTTGGTGGATACGTTTGCGTTTTAGTGTGGCATAAGTTAAGGTGTTGTGGTGATCTGACTGTGGTGTGGTGTGACTGGTGAGAGGATAAACGACTGGATAAGAAAACTGACTGGTGATACTTAACGAGATTATTAATTTAAGTGAATTAAAGTACTGTATCTAGTCCAAATGGTGTTTATATAATATGCTGTATGATATTAGTGGTTGTTAGGGTTAGGTTAGAGTTTGGTTAGGTTAGGTTGTTAGGTTAGGTTTGGTTTGGTTAGGTTTGGTTAGGTTAGGTTAGAGTTTGGTTAGGTTTGGTTAGGTTTGCTAGGTTAGGTTAGAGAGTTTGGTTAGGTTTGGTTGTGTTAAGCAGAGTTTGGTTAGGTTTGGTTGGGTTAGGTTAGATTAGGTTTGGTTAGGTTAGTTAGTTTGGTTTCGTTAGGTTGTGTGAGGTTTGGTTGGTTAGGCTTGGTTAGGTTTGAAGTTAGTTGGTTAGGTTAGGTTTGGTTTGGTTAGGTTTGGTTAGGTTAGGTTAGGGTTAGGTTAGAGTTGGGTTTGTTAGGTTAGGTTAGAGTTGGGTTTGGTTAGGTTAGGTTAGAGTTGTTTTAAGTTAGTTAGAGTTGGGTTTGGTTAGGTTAGGTTAGAGTTGGGTTTGGTTAGGTTAGAGTACCTTAACCATCAGGTGATATAAGCTGGGTGTCCAATCAAGTGACCTAAATCATGTGATAATTATTTTATCCCGTGATGATGATGATGATGATAATGATGATAATGATGATGATGGTAATGATGATAATGATGATAATGATGAGATAATGAATATTGACGATAATAATGATGATGATAATGATGATGACAATGATGATAATGATGATATTGATGATAATATGATGATAAAGATAATGATGATAAAGATAATGATAAAGATGATGATAATGATGATGATGATAATAATGATAAAGATAATAATGGTGATAAAGATAATGATGATAATAATAATGATAATAATGATGCTGATAATAATGATCAGTTGAAACGTAAACCACATAAATAACTCATTCCCCTGTGTTAGTTCTGTACAATAATAAGTTTCCTTATAGTCCCACGATAAAGGCTGGATGAAAAGAGTCTATTGGTAGTGTATTGAAGACCGCGATGGAGCTATAAGTCTCCCAGGAATGATTCAACTGAGATTTGTATTGGTGGTGTTTCACCTCTCTCATCAATGTTTTTTATTTATTCTTGTATTTCTTATTATATACATACCGTCTATGTCAATTATCTACGCCCCTCTTCCTCGGCCCGGAACTCGAATCCTGACATCTCGCTTGCCAGCAAGAACGGAATTGCTTCTACCACCGGTCCCCATCTTCTCCCTCATTCCTCGGCTGGTCAGTGAACCTTACATGATGAGGTGTGTGTGTGTGTGTGTGATTTAACCTAATTTGGCGCGTAATTATTGTAATTTTATGTCCTTTCTGGCGAACCTTTCCTTTACACACACACACACACACACACACACACACACACACACACACACACACGCACACGCACACACACACACACACAGCTCACGACTTAGTGGATTATGGCCGGGAGGAAGACGTGTGACGCCCTTATAATCTTAACTAGATAATCAAAGGCAAGACAGTGGTGTTGTGGGACCAGAAGCCTCCTACATCATCACTACTACTACCATCACTACAACTACCATCATCACTACTATCATTACTATTATCATCACTACTACTACTACTACAATCATCACCACTACCACTTGAGTCGTTAACGGTTGAAAGATTAACAGGTTTGAGTGACACCACCACCACCACCACCACAACACCTGAAGCTTGTCCCCCGCTTATTTCACCTGATAATTAAACACCTTAGCCTTACCTGTGGGTGGGTTAGAATAGGTTGGCATGGGTAGAGTTTGGTTAGATTTGGTTAGGTTAGGTAGAATTCTCTTAGGTTAGATTAGGTTAATATTAGGTGGTTAATCTTCAAGTAAAATAACTTTTGTGTGGGGTTAATTCTCAGATGATCCAACCATACGCTATATAATTCCTTGTTAAATAAGAACCAATCACCGTCAATATTAAGTGGTAATGATGATATCCCCCAAGGCCTCACAAACCCGCGTCTAGACAGCTTCTCCTGCCAAACGTATTGATTCACCTTAGCAACAGTTACTATTTGTCACGCCGCTGCATCCACAAATATACTGACACTTTTTTCGTGTAACATTACATATTTTTTTTCAGATTAAACTGTATTCTCCTGGGAAAAATAATTATGTAATTTTAAGATATTTTATTACCAAAAAATAATGTCTACTGCTTCAACTAACTGTTAATCAATCTCAATAAACATTATCAGCTGGTGAGTGAGTCAGGCGGATAAATAGATAGATATATAGATTAATAATAATAAAATAGCAATAGTAATGAAAATAATAGCACTGTAATAGCAATATTACAGGTACTACTCACTACTACTACACTACTACTACTACTACTACTACTACTACTAACTACTAATAATAATAACAACAACAACAGCAACAACAACAACAACAACAACAACAACAAATAACAACAACAACAACCTCCTCCAGTTACGGCGCCAGACCAACACACAATGCCATAACATAAGTGTATTAGCGTGAACCACGTTAGTCTGTGGGTGTGGTCACGCCAGAGTTCTAGACACTTGATGTATTGGACAAGGTGTTGAGATTTAGTGTGGTATTTTTTTTTTACATCGGTGTTTGTGTGTGGGTATGTTTTAAATGTCAATTTACGCATCTTTGATATTTATAAAGGGTTAGTTAGGTTATTTTTTTAATGGTGAAAAGTCGAAGAAGCAAAATGGAATTCTATATTTCCCTAACTGGGTGTATACCAGCAATTATAATTACCGAGATTGCGCCCATTCGTTTCCGGAATTAACGAGGTTCCGATAAGTGGGCGTAGGTAGGTGAAAAATGCGTGAAGCTGTCCTGGGTTGGGTGTAGGTTACATTACATTAGTTGGGATATCTATATACAGGATGACCTAAACTACAATTTTACATTCTTATTTACTAACTACTGAGCCATCAGAAGGAGTTATTCATAGCTGGCAGAATTATCCAACATGAATAAATTGATGTGTTCTTTTCTTCTATGACCTGTCTATTAATGATAGTTTTTGATGAAATCAACGTAACATCATAGGAAAACTGTGTTCACGGAGCGATAACTCATACAATACTGAACAAATTTAAACCGGTGTGTGTGTGTGTTATTAAATGGTCATATTAGCATTTGAATTAATCTAAATACATAAATAATTAGTTAAAATAATAAGTTGTGATCTACTGTTTACCATTGTTGTATACCTGCACTATCAAGGTGTACATTGGAAACTATACCACCACGGTCTATATTATTATACAGCATACACCGTTGCGTTGTCTATACACACCGAACTGTATAACTGCTTTTACTGTATTGATGCTAAACCGATTATAAATTTGTATGGCGATTTTATACACACTATTATTATTAATAATAATAATAATAATAATATTATTATTATTATTATTATTATTATTATTATTATTATTATTATTATTATTATTACTATTATTATTATTATTATTATTATTATTATTATTATTATTATTATTACTATTATTATTATTATTATTATTATTATTGTTATTGTTATTATTATTAAACACAAAATTGAAGAATTATTTTCTGTTATATATTTTATCGTCCGTAACAGCAAAATTACCTTAAAAAAAAACACTAAACGTAACTGTTGGGGCATTGTTATGGTAAAGGTGTTTTATCACAATATATCTAGAGAGAGAGAGAGAGAGAGAGAGAGAGAGAGAGAGAGAGAGAGATAAAATGGTGTTACCGAGAAAGTATTATAGATATACGTTATTGTAGATAATATACTAAATTCTGAAGCTCGGTTTCTGTTTACTGTGTGAGGGAAGCATTGGATCACCGCAACGTGTCGTCTTAGTGCGTCTGATAGAGGGTTTAACGTCATGAGCCCGGATGGTTATTTTAGTCTGTGGATTATAATGGTGGTCTTCGTTGCTTAACACCGTGTTATATTTATACTTATACCACGAGTTACACTGATTGGATCATTTAAAGATTATACAGCCCAGCTTATTTCACCTGATGATTAGACACCCTAACTTAATCTAACCTTCTGGTGAAATCCCCGTATTTTTTTTCCGTTAGTTGGTGAACGTTCAGTATTAAAAACCGTGGTACTGTGGCTATGGCTGGCTGGCTGGGTGGATGGCAAACTCAGTTCGTATCACGGCTAGCACAGTGAAGCAAGTTTCTTCCGCTGTCTAAGGTGTGTGACTGACCAGGGTGTGGGAAAGTCATTTGTATTATTCACTATGGTGGGCTTGTTGACGTTACCAGACCAAGAGAGAGCACAGACCAACAATGATAAGGTATTTAACTAGTTTTGAGTGTGTGTGTGTGTTGGGTGGGTGGGTGGGTGGTGGGCTGGTAGGTGTGTGTGTGTGTGGGTGGGTGGGTGGATAGTAGTAGGCAGCTATCAAACAGGAGGTACTCACTGCCTGGGAAGATATTGGAAGCATAATGTGTTGTCTAATGGTAGACTCCTGCTGCCATATGACCAAGTCCCAGGTTGATGATCTGACTTTCTGCCTCATTTACACACAATTACAGGGTCTCAATTGTTTCTCTTACCTGATAACACAACACATATAAAGTTTATCACAATTGAATTTTTTTCCTAGTTTTGTATTTCTTTATTATTATTATTAAAAATTATTATTATTGTTATCATTTTTATTTATTTTACTTTTATTATATAAATTTTATTTACTGGAATTACTGTGTTATTATTATTACATTTTCGCCCCCAGGCCCCGATGTGGGTCAGTGACCGATACCTGGGGCTAATCCCTCAAAAAAAGTGTATGTATGTTGTATGTGTCTGTCTGTCTGTCTGTCTGTCTTGTTCGTCTGTCTGTCTGTCTGTCTGTCTGTTTGTTTGTTTGTTTGTTTGTTCTCTAAAATTGTCAGTGTCATCTTGGAGTCGTATGAATGTTACTTAGGCATTGTTGGAGTGAATTAAACAACAACAACAACGTGCAGGATGTATTGATGAGCCACGAACACATGGTTCGCTACGCGTCATGAACCAAGAGTGACAAAATGAAGACTCTTACACCACTTAAAACACAAGATACTGTTTAATGGTGATTTTTTTTATGTCATGTAAATTCGCACCCCAGCTTAGTTCACCTGATAATTAAACACCCTGATACTAAACAAAGAGGTGTTAGAGTTGGGTAGATTTGGTTAGGTTATGCTTTGGTTCGGTTAAATACTAGTAAATAATTTTATACCATTACTGATCGAACCATTTTAGATACCGTGTTTTATACCAAGTTGGCGAACCATGAGGCGATGTACCGTTTACCTTGGCCAACTTTATATATTTCTTAACCTTGATAATGATTTAAAACCTTCGTGTTCATTTACAAGAGTAATTATAGATATATTTTCTTGTAATTTTAGACAAGTTTACTTGATATTAATTAGGTTAGTTTTAATTTGTTATAGTCGTGAGGACCTGCGGATTTTATAGTTACCCCTCTTCTATTGCATGGTTTTTCTTTGTTTTAAGGATACTTAGGTAAATGTGACTATCATCCGTAAAGATTAATTGTGAATACGTATTTTATGACCCGTAGTACCGAACGCTTATCTTGTTAACGACTAGTGAGTGAACCGTACACAAATATAACGGACATTAACCGGACATTAAGCGGACATTAACCGGACAACCAAGACGACTAAGACAGCATAGAGGAACAACACTATGCTGACGAGGACGATGACGCTAGGGTGGTGACGATCGTAAACAGGGGGAGGGTTAGGTTAGGTTAGGTTGCAGATTTTTTAATGCAACCGATAGGACGTGGGGGTGATGGTTGTATTCTCTGTTAAGGTAAGTCTGGTAGATTACTGGTAGGTATAATTGGAGGGCGAGGTAGGTAAAATATTAATGAACTGATATATGTCATAAAACAATTATATTAACCACAACAGGCACCATGTAAAGTACTTGAGAGTATTATCAGAGATGCTGCATGGAACATCTAATACGAAACAACCTTGTAAAAGATTGCCAACACGATTTATGCCGGGCGCCTGCTCACACAATTGCTCAAGGTATGGATATTTGGACCTATCCTGAACGGGGTGGTAATATCGACAATATTTACCTAGATTTTGCCAAGGCTGACAGTGTACCCCACGAAAGGCTGAAAATCAAACTGGAAGGGTACGGAATTGGGAAATGTCCTATGGATAGAAGACTTTCACGACCGCAAGCAGTGTGGTGATTAATGGCACGAATCGTCATCTGTACCTGTCACAAGTGGGGTACCACAAGGCAGTGTTTTGGGCCTACTGTTGTTTGTTTGTTTCATAAATGACATGCCTGACGTTGTACACTCCTCCATACAAATGTTTGCCGATGACGCCAAGGCTTCGGGAAATTAAGAACCAAGCGGACTGTGAAGAACTGCAGAAGGACCTCTGTGGGCTCCAGGAATGGTCGAAGAAATGGCTGCTGAAATTCAATGTCACGAAGTGTGAGGATGCACCTGGGGCGTACCAACGGTAAGGAGGTATCATATGTCCCAACGGGATGAAGAAGCTGCACTATTTGAGACTGTGTGTGAGAAGGACCTGTGGTGTGTATATTGACAATGAGCTGAAGTTCTCGGCCATTGCGAGAAGAAGGTAAATCAGGCAAATAAATTATTGGGTCTTATAAGAAGGTCGTTCAGATATTTAGACGGTCCGTCCTCGTAACGATCTTCAGGAGTGAAGTGCTTCCCCATCTGGAGTACTGTCACCCATCTGGTCCCCGAGATATGCTAGGACTGTCAGTTGGTTGAAAATGTTCAAAGTAGGGCCACCAGACTGGTGCCTGCCTTCACCTCACAGCTACCGAGATTGAGCGCCTAAACTTGCCTAGCTTATACCACAGATGGGCAAGGGACCTAGTTGAGGTGTATAAGCATCTCAGGGGCACCACTCAGTTGGAGTGTCCTTACTTGGAGCTGGCGGACGCTCGCCCCACAAGGGGTCACAGCTCAAGAATGAAGAAGCCGCAAGTCCAGAAAACTGTGAGGGCAAACTTTTCGGAGTGAGAGTTAGAACTCTGAACACCTACCAGAGTGTGTTGTGACGGCAGTGGAGTGTGAGCTCTTTCAAGGCAAGACTTGACCAACACTGAGCGGGTTCAGGTACATTCAGGAGGCGGTACATGCCCAGTATTTCCAACAGTGCGTGACAGAGATGTGACCGATTGCCCGCGGCTAGAGGAGCCGATCAGTGGTGAAGAGGATAAAAGAAAAAGTAAAAGAGGGTGAAGGTTGTGTTGTTGTACATATAGATGGTGACAAGTGATATAGATGGTGACAAGTGGAAGTGGTTTAGAACCGTGATGAAAGTGTTACCATGAAGGCAACAGTGTACTATAACCCCCTGTCAGCTGTTTGGTGAACCATGGTGAAAGTGTTACCAATCAGGCTTGAGACTCACCACAAGACTCCAGAAACGACACAAGACTCACCATCAAGACTCACCAGACACGACACAAGACTCACCAAGTGTTTGTCGTCGCTAAGAATCTTTTAAAGGGTTTAGTGGTAGTGATCTAATGTGGTCATGTCTCCTGGTCAACACACGAAGGATCATGTCTCCTGGTCAACACACTGAAAGGTCATGTCTCCTGGTCAACACACTGAAGGATCATGCCTGGTCAACACACTGAAAGGTCATGTCTCTTGGTCAACACACTGAAGGGCTCGTCTCTTGGTCAACACACTGAAGGGTCACTCTTGGTCAACACACTGAAGGGTCATGCCTCTTGGTCAACACACTGAAGGTCATGTCTCTGGTCAACACACTGAAGGGCCATGTTCTTGGTCAACACACTGAAGGGTCATGCCTCTGGTCAACACACTGAAAGAAAAAGTGGGATGCAAAGGCGACGTGTATACAGCCCATACGAACAAGTACTGATCCCTATAAGAACAGCTCAGTCCCAACCATTGTAAAAATTATCAACAACTTGTAATCAACCAGTGTATTCACTCCCAGTAAATCTTACCTTGCACTCACTGTCACTATGTTGAAATATCACTGGTATGACCTTCTCCCCACCTAGTTATTATATTTCATATTTGTATCACTTATATTACTTGTATATTATTTGTAAATCAAGAGAACCCAAATTATTCACGTAACTGTATATTAGCCTTCCGCGCAGCTTTTTTCAATAAACCTCAATTATTATAGTATTATACTACATACATATACATACATACATAAATAACACAAATATACAGAAACACATACACACACACACACACACAAGATGGCTGAGTTAGACCATAACACAGACACTAGGTAGGTGTGTGTGTGTGTGTGTGTGTGTGTGTGTGTGTGTGTGTGTAAAATAATAATAATAATAATAAACGGTTTATTATTAGAGTTGCAGCCGGTGGCTGAAAATATACAGACTTACATTTGATTTAGACATAATGATATAATTTGCGTTGAATACATTTACAGGGCTGTACAGTACATAAATCAGAGTTGTTTATTATTTTAACAATAGATGGATGGTGCTGTTCTTATATCTATCGGTGCGGGCTCTGCTTGAATTTTGTTGTAGTGGCGGACTGCGGAGGTGGTGGGGGCTGCAGGTGTGTGTGTGTGTGGCGGCCGAGGTGAAGGAGTGGCCCCTATGTCTGATTCTGTCTTTGTCAGTCTGCATCTGTTTGTGTCACGCTGATGCCTTAGAGAACACTTTGACCTCCGCCGCCACCCTGGGAGAGAGAGAGAGAGAGAGAATGTCTGTGTGTGTGGGGTGACAGTGATTGATGGGTTCGTTCCACCGAAGTCCACCTGAGCAATATTAATTAAAGGTGCATCACTACAGGTATAGATTTGGAGTACGTAATGCAAGTACAACAACTGTTACTGTGGTTACTGCGCCTGGCGAACTTTGTCTTGTGCCTGTAGTGGCGATCTGTTGTGCCAAGAGTATTGCGTTAATTATTATTATTATTATTATTATTATTATTAATCATTATCATTCTTCTTCTTCTTCATTATTATTATTATTAGTTAATCTTAGATATATGCGGCTAAAAGTTATATGAGTTTACTTATTTATTGTTTGCGCGCGCGTGTGTGTGTGTGTAAGAGTGAACCACAAATATGGTGGAGTTGGCAGCGCACTGGCGGCAGCTTGGGGATAACGACGGTAGACTCTGTATTTTACTTCATATACAGTATAATGTATATCACCAACCACTATCACCATTAACACCACACCATCCATCACCACACATCACCAACCACCATTCATCACCATCATCACTACATACTATTACTACCACACACCACCAGCATCAACGTCACCACAAATCATCATTATCATCAACCACCAACCATCTCTAATCACCATCGATCGACACAACTACCCCCCCATCACCACCATCACCATCACCATCACCACCATGACCAGTGTGAGGAGTGCACACCATACACTGTTGGCTATATTGGTCTGGCTTTTTTACTAGAAGGAATGTTTAATGGGAGGGAGGAGACAAGGTGAGAGAATGGGGAGGAAAGGAGAGAATGGGGAGACAAGGTGAGAGAATGGGGGTGGGGAGGAGAGAGACTGGGGAGGGAGGGAGGAAAAGTGAGAGAATGGGGGAGGAAAGTGAGAGAATGGGGGTGGAGGAGGAAAGTAGAGAGAATAAGAGACGGAAGGAGAGGAGGGAGGTTAAAAGAAATGATAACAGGTAGTGAAGTAAGGAAAGAGAGAGAGAGAGAGAGAGAGAGAGAGAATTTATGTATGGATGTATTTATGTATACCGGTATATGTTTTATACATGTGTTTATATGTACGTACATGTATGCATAAATGTGTCATAAGAACATAACATAAGAACATAAAGTCTGCAATAGGCCGGTGGCCTGTGCATGGCAGCTCCTGTCAAGTTACTACCACTCTATCATCCATGAATCTATCCAGCCTCCTTTTGAAACTTTCCAGCGTTCCAACACTTACCAAAGTTGCTAAGCTTGTTCCACTCGTCCACCACCTATTTGTGAACCAGTTCCTTCCTATCTCCCTCCTAAACCTATACTTATCCAACTTAAATCCGTTGCTCGAGTCCTATCCTGCTCGGATATTATAAGTTATCTATCCTTTATTGATTCCTTTCACCTTAAATACTTCTATCATATCTCCCTGCACTCTTCGTCTTTCTGGGAATGCAAGTTTAGTTTCTTTAACCTATCCTGATATGGAAGGTTTCTAAGTCCCAGAATCATTTCGTCATTCTTCCTGCACCGACTCTAGTGAATTGATATCCATTCTATAATAGGGCACCAGAACTGAACCGCATAATCGAGGTGCGGCCTGACTAGCGCAAGAATATAGTTGCAATAAGACCTCTGCACTCTTATTACTTACACTTCTAGATATAAAACCCAATACTCTGTTTGCTTATTTCGAACATTAACCTTTGTTTCTAGGCCGTAGGTCCGGGCTTCTAAGTACCCTAGGTCTCTTTCTCAAGTTGACTTCTCTAGGTTGATGTTGTTAGGCTGTATACATTATAAGTATTTGTTCTTCCAATATTAAGTTCGCTGCACTTGTTGGTGTTGAATTTCATTTGTCATTTTTCAGACCACCCCTGCAGTTTATTTAGATCCTCCTGTAATGCATTTGCATCCTGCCGTGAGTTAATCTGCCGCCCTATTTTGGTGTCATCCGCAAACTTGCTTATGTCACTGCTGGTCCCAGTATCTAGATCGTTTATGTAGATTATGAACAAGAGTGGGCCTAGTACTGACCCTGGGGAACCCCACTGGTTACACGGCCCCTCGATTTAACCATCTACGCTGACCCTCTGCGTTCTATTGGTGAGCCATGATTTTATCAATTTAAACTTTCCCTCGATACCATGAGCCTTAATTTTTCTCAGAAGCCTCTGATGCGGTACTCTGTCAAATGCTTTGCTGAAGTCTAAGTAAATAACATCGTAATTTTCGTCATTATCTACTACCTCGAAGACTTTCTAAAAATGTCAGCTGATTTGTGTGTGTATTTTGTGTGTGTATATAGGCAGGGTGGATGCATATTTATCTATCAGTCCCACTTAGCCAGAGGCTAATTATCTATCTCACCTGTGTTGATTAACGTGAGGTCCGTAAGGTGCGTCATCATAGCACCTAAGACACTAAGACAGTGACTCACCTGTTGCAGTGTCTGCGCTTGTGTGTTGTGTGTGTGTGTGTGTGTCGGTACCAGGGCTATGACGCTATGGTTAAGGTACCTTTGGCACGGATGCAGTGGGGGTGCCAGCCTGAGGTGTGTGTGTGGGGAGGTGCTGCCAACCTGTATAGAGTGCCTTCTCTTCCCCCAGCAGGTTGGGGGGGTTGTGCCCGGGCGTAGGGTGGGGTGCCAGGGTGTAGTGCCAGGATGGTGGCGCCGGTGCCAAACCCTCAAGGTCATCACCGCTGCTAGTGTGTCCCTGGCACCCTGGGCGTCAGTGTTGCAGCGTTACCTGCCGTGCCTGTGTGCGGTGTGCGTCGTGTTCCTTGGCCGTCGTGGTGGGTGGGGTTGTAGAGTCACTTGTGGTCGTTGTAGTGTGTGGGGGTAGAACAGTGTAGTGGTGGAGAGAGAACAGTGGTGCAGTGAACCCACAGTGATGGGGAAGAGGCAGTGAAGGAAGTGCAGAGATAATAAGAAGTAGAGATGGTGGGTGGAGGGTGGTGGAGGTGGAGGGTGGAGGAGCTGTGATGGAGTGCCCACGAGTGGTTCGCCCTGTAGGTCCGGCACAGTGCCACCCCAGTTGTTTGGTCAGTTAGAGGCTGTGATTGACCCTGACCTCCCACGCTTTCCAACGGTGCCCGTCCTGAGGCACCCTTGGGCCCCGCCCGCCCCGCTCCTGGTCCTGCGACGCCCACGCATTCCCCAGGTGGAGCAGGGGTGGCCATGACGGGCGCACAGTGAGGGCCCTCATGCCACCCGCCACCACCTCGACCACCACGCCGCCAGCTGGACGAGTTCGAGGATTATCTCACGTATGGAGACGATGAGTGGGAAGCCGCCCTCCTCCCCACCCAGCCCCCATACCACCACCCACAACACCCACCAACACCCCGACACACACAACCCCTACACCAACCACAAAGCAACACACAGCACCAACACACACAGCACCAACCGCAGCACCTGCAGCAGCATCAGGCAGAGCAGCAGCAGCAGCAGCATGTACTACAGCACCACAGTCCACAGCCCCACCTCAACACCACCCCAGAGATGCATCATCAGCAGCAACTGCAGCAGCAACAACAGCTACAACAACAACAACCAACAACAACAGCTACAGATGCAGCAGCAGCATCAACAGCAACAAATCCAGCAACAGCAAATCAGCAACAACAACAGCAGCATCACTTGCAGCAGCAGCATCACCAGCAGCAGCAGCAGCCAACAACAACAACAACAACAACAACAACAACAACAACAACAACAGCAACAGCAGCAGCAGCAGCAGCAGCAGCAACAGCACCAGCAGCAGCATCACAGCCTGGCGGGTCACACGAGCAGAGTGGCCAGGGTCGTTTGAGCGAGGGTGTGAGTCGTGGGAGGCTCGTGCTGGGGTGACCACGAGCCTATGAGCCTGGGGTGTGAGACTTACCTCTCACCCTACACCTCACCACTCACCTCCCTCACACCTCACCCACACTTCCCCACTGCAGCCAACACCGCCGCCCCCGGGGTCTCGCGCCCCTCCACACCCGCCTCACGCCGTTCCTCGGACGACCCGGTCACGCCCACCTCAGGTCAAGATCGAGGTGACTGCCCTTGGGAAGATGGCGGAGGGCGGGTCACAGGGGCAAGGTACTGGGTCTGCCTCCCTGGCGTAAGTATTAGTGTATTTCCCACACTGTGAACCCCCTAACACCCTCACACACACACACACACACCTCACACACACACACACACACACACACACACACACACACACACACACACACACACACACACACACACACACACACACACACACACACACACACACACACACACACACACACACACACACACCAGCCTTCATCATTGTCGTCAAGTTATTAAACGAGTTGTATATTTATGTTGGTGATTATAATGACAAACACGTGATCCTCCTCGTACCGCAGAAGGCTGGCGAGAGGTCGTTTGATATAGTGTCCGTAAAGAGTGTCATTGTGAAGTGGGTTGGCGTTAAGTGATGGCTCGTGTTGGCGCTAGTGATGGCTCATGTTGGCGTTGTTTATGGTCAGTTTTGGTGCAGAACTGAAGGTGACAACAGAGAAATTTTCACCTGCAGGATACTGAAGGTTGGGAGCTGCCGGGGTACTGATGCTCAGAGCTGGTCTCCTGAAGGAACGCCCGCTTATGTTACTTGATAATTAAACACCCTTATAGTAACCTGACCTGACCAGACCTGACCCCATCTTATTTCACTTGATAATTGAACACCCTTATAGTAACCTGACCTGACCTGACCTGACCCCATCTTATTTCACGATAATTAAACACCCTAGTAACCTAACCTAACCCCATCGTATTTCATGATAATTAAACACACTTATAGTAACCTAACCTAACCTGACCTGACCTGACCTGCCATCTTATTTCACTTGATAATTGAACACCCTTATAGTAACCTACCTAACATCGTATTTCATGATAATTAAACACCCTTATAGTAACCTAACCTGACCTGACGACCCCATCTTATTTCCTTGATAATTGAACACCCTTATAGTAACCTAACCTAACCCATCGTATTTCCTTGATAATTAACACCCTTATACTAACCTAACCTAACCCTCCCAGGTATATAAGGTGTTTAATTATCAGGTAAAATAAGTTATGAAGGTGGAATTAGGTAAATCGGAATTAGGTTAGGTCAGATTAGGTTAGGTTAGAGTCAGGTCAGGTGTTTAATCATCAGGTAAAATAAGTTATGGGTGACTAATGTTCAGGTGATCTACGATAATTATTTCTCTGAAGTTAAATATCTACAAATTACAACCTGAGAATTAATTATTAACTAGATAAGCGTCCTGATTCGTTCCTTAGTCACCCAGCTGTAAATGTGTTTGTTCTTGGCAACTGTTATTTAGTTCTTGTTTAATTGTGTGTGAAATATAATGATCTTTTTTTTTCTTGACTATTACTCACTCCAGCGGCTTATTTCACCTGGGATTAATTTAAACACCTGAACGCTATCTGGTTAGGTTAGGTTAAGAGTGGTTTGGTTAGGTTAGGTTACGCGCAATTACGTTAGCATGGGGTTGGGTTAGGTTAGTTACGCGCAATTACGTTAGCATGAGTTGGGTTAGGTTAGGTTGTTAGGTTAGGTTAGGTTAGCATGGTCGTTTTAATGAGGTAATTAAATGCGAATGTTTTATCTTACTGAGAGCCAATAATGGTATACCCAGATAACACAGTACCCCATTAACGTCAACATATTAACATTTTTGTGATTATAATTAAAATGGGCTTTTATCATTCTATGTTAATATATTTGTATAGTTTGTATTTAATAATTATTTAATCTATAAACATTCAATAAAGGTATACCCGTAATCGGTGAGGACTGTACACAATGCTATTACCTGTAAAACACATAGATATAAAGGTGAATAGCAACAGACATTGACACATTCAGTAGAGATATAACAGTGCTCTAGTGGTAGGTTAGGTTTTGTTAGGTTAGGTTTAGAACACAATGGTAGATGTATTCCCTGTCGGTATGTTGGTCGAGAGCCAATCAGTGCCCGGCGTGCCTAAGGACGGGTTTTGTAAAGGTTGAGCAAGGTGACTGAACTGCTGTATACTGACCAACTTGTGACAATAATAATGATAATAATGGTGTTAATAATAATAAAACAATAATAACAATAATAATAATGATGATGATAATGACAAATCAAGATCATTTAAGCACAACAACAACCACAACATCCACAACAACAACAACCACGTCAACCATCATACAGCAACCACCACCACTACCTCAACAACAACCACCACCACTACTCAACCACCACCTCACCACCACAACACAAGATAAACACAGCCAGCAATAGACTTAAACTAAGGTCAGGTCTTCTCACTGCCGCGGTATTCAAAGCTTTGTTACCGCCAAAATATTTACACTCTTGTGACGTCAAGTGTTGCTCTCAGTAGTCGAGGAGAGGGGAGAGGTAAAGGGGTGAGGGTGAGGGATACGGACGGAAGGGGTGGGGGGAGAAGGAGGAGGGAGGGGAAGGAGGGTTATGAGCCTTGGCTGTTTATTTCTCAGAGAATTCCGGCGTTCAACTTGTGTGTGTCTCTCTCTCTCTCTCTCTCTTCTCTCTCTGTCTTTACATGTGCTGGTAGGGAGGAGAAGGGAGGAAGGAGAAAATAAGAGGAAAGGGAGGTGGGGTGAGGAGGAGGGGAAGGAGATGGACATGATGAGAAAGGAGGGAAGGTAGTAGGACTGTGTAGGGGAAGGGTGAGGAGGGAGAGGAGGAGAGGTAGTAGGACTGTGTAGGGAAGGTGAGGAGGAGAGGGGTGAAATAAGAGAAAGTGGACTATCTTGATGAGCCCTTGGTCTTGCGTACCGGAAGGTACAGTTCCCTTCACTAGTGCGTTTACAGGGCCTGTTATATAGCCTAGGTACAGTCCCCTTCACTAGTGCGTTTACAGGGGCTCGTCATATAGCCTAGGTACAGTCCCCTTCACTAGTGCGTTTACAGGGTTCGTCATATAGCCTAGTACAGTCCCCTCACTAGTACGTTTACAGGGCTCTCATATAGCCTAGGTACAGTCCTCTACTAGTGCGTTTACAGGAGCTCGTTATATAGCCCAGGTACAGTCCCTTCACTAGTGCGTTTACAGGGCTCGTCATATAGCCTAGGTACAGTCCCTTCACTAGTGCATTTACAGGCCTGCTCATATAGCCTAGGTACAGTCCCCTTCACTAGTGCGTTTACAGGGGCTCGTTATATAGCCTAGGTACAGTCCTTCACTAGTGCGTTTACAGGGGCTCGTCATATAGCCTAGGTACAGTCCCTTCACTAAGTGCGTTTACAGGGCTTGTTATATAGCCTAGTACAGTCCCCTTCACTAGTGCGTTTACAGGGGCTCGTTATATAGCCTAGGTACAGTCCCCTTCACTAGTGCGTTTACAGGGGCTCGTTATATAGCCTAGGTACAGTTCCTTCACTAGTGCGTTTACAGGGGCTCGTTATATAGCCTAGGTACAGTCCTTCACTAGTGCGTTTACAGGGGCTTGTTATATAGCCTAGGTACAGTCACTAGTGCCTACAGGGGCTCGTTATATAGCCCTAGGTACAGTCCCCTTCACTAGTGCGTTTACAGGGGCGTTATCTAGCCTAGGAACAGTCCCCTTCACTAATGCGTTTAGTCGTTATATAGCCTGGTACAGTCCTTCTTTAGTGCGTTTACAGGGCTCGTTATAGCCTAGGTACAGTCCTTCACTAATGCGTTTGGGGCTCGTTAGCCTTAGTAGGTACAGTCCCTTCACTAGTGCGTTTTAGTCGTTATATAGCCCAGGTACAGTCCTTCACTAATGCGTTTACGGACTCGTTATATAGCCTAGGTACAGTCCTTCACTAGTGCGTTTAGTCGTCATATAGCCTAGGTACAGTCCTTCACTAATGCGTTTAGTCGTTATATAGCCTAGGTACAGTCCTTCACTAGTGCGTTTAGGGGCTCGTTATATAGCCTAGGTACAGTCCCCTTCACTAATGCGTTTACAGGGCTCGTCATATAGCCTAGTGATCACTCCCTTCACTGTGCGTTTACAGGGGCTCGTCATATAGCTTAGGTACAGTCCCTTCACGAGTTACCAGTTATTGAATAAGATGTACACGTTATTGCTAAGCTTACACGAGGACAAGGTAATGTGCTCCTGAGACCAATTAATTGGGATTCAGGTGCCATCCGCCCTTCCTCCCTCCCTCCTTACCCCTTCCTCCTCCCTCCCCCTCTCTTACTCTCTACCACCGGAGTATGCTGGTGGTGGTTGTTGATTATATTAAGGATAATTTGGTTATGGGTACAGTGAGCGACTTGACTTGCTGGCCATTTTGACTCTCTCTCTCCCCCCCCCCCCCCCCCCCCCCCCCCCCCCCCCCCCCCCCCCCCTACGTGTGTGTATGTGTGTGTGTGTGTGTGTGTGTGTGGCTGAGTAAGCTTTGGGTTGTGGTCAGATATAAACATTGCGTTTATGGTTTCAATATACTGTAGTAATTTAGAATCAGCAGTACAGGTAAAATTACAAGTACAAACACGGTACAGATGTTAGTACAGTAAGGGTATAGGTACGGATACATATACAGGTACAAGTACAGCTAAGGGTACAGGTATATCTACTTGGTAAGAACATACAGGAACAAGGATACGTATATACAGTCGCAGGTACAGGTGAAGGTACAGGTATAACAAGTACAGGTACCTACAAGTACACGGTCATTAATTAGTGGGTCATTTAAGTATTTCTTCTACATTGTATAAATATTATTATTATTATTATTATTATTTATTATTATTATTATTATTATTATTATTATTATTATTATTATTATTATTATTATTATTATTATTATTGGTATTATTATTATTATTATTATTATTATTATTATTATTATTATTGGTATTATTATTATTATTATTGTTATTATTATTATTATTATTATTATTATTATTATTATTATTATTATTATTATTGGTATTATTATTATTATTATTGGTATTATTATTATTATTATTATTATTATTATTATTATTATTATTATTATTATTGATTATTATTATTATTATTATTATTATTATTATTATTATTATATATTTGTCTTTGTGTCTTGCCTGATGGAGTGTCTGCTGGGCACGCTGGGTTGAGTCTCCTGGGCATGTTTGGATCTGCTGAGCATGTTAGGTCCTGCTGGGCATGTTTTGGGTCAGTTGGGCATGTTTGGGTCTGCTGGGAAAGTTGGATCTGCTGGGCATGTTGGGTCTGCTGGGCATGTTTTGGGTCTGCTGGGAAAGTTGGATCTGCTGGGCATGTTAGGTCTGCTGGCATGTTTGGTCTTCTCGTGTTTTGTCTGCTAGTGGATCTGCGCATGTTAGGTCTGCTGGGCATGTTTTGGGTCTGCTGGGAAAGTTGGATCTGCTGGGCATGTTAGGTCTGCTGGGCATGTTTTGGGTCTGCTGGGAAAGTTGGATCTGCTGGGCATGTTAGGTCTGCTGGGCATGTTTTGGGTCTGCTGGGAAAGTTGATCTGCTGGGCATGTTAGGTCTGCTGGGCATGTTTTGGGTTCTGCTGTATGTAGGTCGGTGATGGCTGTGTTACCACGCCATCCAGCAATAATGTTATGATGGACACGACCCGACCACAACGACCCGACCACGACCCGACCACGACCCGACCACGGCCCGACCACGACACGACCACGCACCACGACCCGACCACGACCTGACCACACGACCTGACCACGACCTGACCGACCCGACCACGGCCCGACCACGACCTGACCATCGACACGACCACACGTCCGACCACGGCCGACCACACGACCTCGACCACACGACCTGACCACGACCCGACCGCCATGACCGACCACACGACCTGACCACGACCTGACCACGACCTGACCACGACACGACCACGACCGACCTGACCACACGACCCGGCCCGACCACGACCCGACCACGACCCGACCACGCCCCGACTCGACTCAGCGACACGCTGACAATGTGTCTTTACTGTTTTTGGGACATGTATAACACTGTCCCAGCAGTGTATTAGGACATGCATACTAGTTAGTTACCTAATTAGTGATGATATGTTGATAAGGTACAGTAATAGGACAGGTGTAACAGGTGTAACAAATGTCTATCAGGTGTAACAAGAGATCTAACAGGTGTAACAGCGGTCTAACAGGTGTAACAGAGGTCAACTAGGTGTAACAGAGGTCCAACAGGTGTACAAATGTCTAACAGGTGTAACAGAGGGCTAACAGGTGTAACAGAGTGCAACAGGTGTAACAGAGGTCTAACAGGTGTCTCTTTTGTCCAACAGTCCTCCATCGAACGTGAAGGTGCTGCCTACCACCTCCCGGACACAGCTCAAACAACAGCTGATGCGCCAACAGCAGCAGCAACAGGAGGCCAGAGACAGGGACGTTGCTGCATCTCGACTACACCACCATCACCAACTGCAACACAACAACAACAACAACAACAACATCAACATCAAATACAACAACAGCAACAACAACAACAGCATAATCTCCAGCATCAGCAACAACAACAGCTGATTTATCGCAACAACAACAACAACAACAAAAGCAGCAGCAGCAGCAACAAACAACAACAACAACAACAACAACACATCACAGACCTCAGGAGGCATCGCTATCCCAGCCTCAGTGCCTCCGACGTGCCTCCCAGGTGTTACAGGAGTGTATCATCCTCCCTCTAACATCCTCCACCCCCTCCCTCCAACACCCTCCTCCCATCACCCTCCATCACCCCCTACCTCCAACACCTCCAACACCTCCCAACACCTCCTCTAACACCCTCCAACACCCTCCCTCCAACACCCCTCCAACACCCCTACCTCCAACACCCCTACCTCCAACACCCCTCCCCCAACACCCCTCCCTCCAACACCCCTCCCTCCAACACCCTCCCTCCAACACCTCCTCCAACACCTCCTCCTCTAACACTTCTCACTCCTCTAACACCCCTCCAACACCCTCCTCCAACACCTCCTCCAACATTCTCCTCCAACACCCTCCAACACCCTACCTCCAACACCCTCCTCCAACACCCTCCCTCCAACACCCCTCCTCCAATACCCTCCAACACCTCTAACACCTCCAACACCTCCAACACCCTCCTCCAACACCCTCCTCCAACACCCCTCCTCCAACACCCTCCCTCCATCACCCCTACCTCCAACACCCTCCCTCCAACACCCCTCCCTCCAACACCCTCCCTCCAACACCCTCTCTCCAACACCTCCCCACACCCTCCCTCCAACACCTCCAACACCTCCTCCAACACCTCCAACACCCTCCTCCAACACCTCTCCTCCAACACCCTCCTCCAACACCTCCAACACCTCCAACACCCCCTCCAACACCCTCCTCCAACCCCTCCCTCTAACACCCTCCCTCCAACACCTCCTCCAACACCCCCTCCAACACTCCAACACCCTACCTCCAACACCCCCTCCTCCAACACCCTCCTCCAACACCCTCCCTCCAACACCCCTCATATACCAGTACCTCTCATGTCCGTATCAATAAACATCTTCACCAAGTTGTCATTGTGGTAGAAGTAGAGAAGCATCTCTATATAAACTGACATCCTATAAACTGGCATCTCATATAAACTGGCATCTCTATATAAACTGCATCTCTATATAAACTGGCATCTCTATATAAACTGGCATCTCTATATAAACTGGCATCTCTATATAAACGGCATCTTTATATAAACTGCATCTCTATATAAACTGGCATCTTTATATAAACTGGCATCTCTATATAAACTGGCATCTTTATAACCAATCTCTATATAAACTGGCATCTCTATATAAACTGGCATCCTATATAAACTGGCATCTCTATATAAACTGCATCTCTATATAAACTGGCATCTCTATATAAACCTCTCTATATAAACTAGCATCTATAATCTATATAAACTGGCATCTCTATATAAACTGGCATCTTTATATAAACTACATCTCTATTTAAACTGGCATCCTATAAACTGGCATCTCTATATAAACTGGCATCTCTATATAAACTGGCATCTTTATATAAACTGGCATCTCTATATAAACTGGCATCTTTATATAAACGGCATCTCTATATAAACATATTCTATATAAACTGGCATCTCTAAACCATTCTATATAAACTGGCATCTCTATATAAACTGGCATCTCTATATAAACTGGCATCTCTATAAACTGGCATCCTATATAAACGGCATCTTTATATAAACTGCACTTATATAAACTGCATCTTTATATAAACTGTCTCTATATAAACTGGCATCTCTATATAAACTGGCATCTTTATATAAACTGGCATCTCTATATAAACTAGCATCTTTATATAAACCGCATCTCTATATAAACTGGCATCTCTATATAAACTGGCATCTCTATATAAACTGCATCTCTATATAAACTGGCATCTCTATATAAACTGGCATCTCTATATAAACTGGCATCTCTATAACTAGCATCTCTATATAAACTGCCATCTCTATATAAACCCATCTCATATAAACTGGCATCTCTATATAAACTGGCATCTCTATATAAACTGGCATCTCTATATAAACTGGCATCCTATATAAACTGGCATCTCTTATAAACTGACATCTCTATATAAACTGGCATCTCTATATAAACTGATCTCGATATAAACTGGCATCTCTTAATCATATTCAGTGATCCCAATAACGTAATCTTTTCACCTGTCATCTTCATTAATGAGATACAATTAAGGTGAACCATAAAACCCCAATAATAAAAGGTAAATGAGAGACAGGTGAGACAGAGAGATAGGCGAGAGAAAAGAGTCAGGTGAGACGAAAGGTGAGAGACAGAAATAGTTGAAACAGTGAATAACACACACACACACACACACACACACACACACACACACACACACACACACACACACACACACACACACACACACACTTGTTCCTATCCTCACCTTGCATATTAAGTGAGAGACATAAGTATTCACATTGGCTTCGACTACAGAGACCCATAACAAATCATCAGACATAGAAAGTAATGTGTTTATGATCTACCTGATACATAAACTGTACTCTGGATGCAAATTGTACTCTGATACATAAATTGTAATTTGGTATAAATTGTACTCTGGGTCCATAAATTGTACTCTGTATACATAAATTGTACTTGATACATAAATTGTACCTGGGTTCATAAATTGTACTCTGGATAACTGGTCTATAAATTGTACCTGGATAGTACATAAACCCATTTTTATATATTATATCCTTGTTATTTGTTATGGTGAGGAGTGTGAGGCAGACTTGTGGGTAGATGGATAGATAGATAGACCTGGGTGGATAGATAGATCAATGGATAGACTGAGATGGATAGATAGATAGACTGTGGGTAGATAGATGGATAGTTTGGGTAGATAGATCTATTGATTGATAGATAGATAGATAGACTGAGATGGATAGATAGATAAGAACTATGTCCTCCTGCACCTTCAGGAGGTCTTGACAGTGACCAAGCAGAGGGTGATGGGTCTTACTTACCTTGGCTGTCCCGCCGTCAACCAGAATAGTTCTCCTGGTCACACACACACACACACACACACACACACACACACACACACACACACACACATATACACACAAGTTATAAGGAGAGATCTTCGTTGGACACTAGACCATTAAAACCTAACCTAACCTAACCTGGTGTGTCCTGTTGTTCACCTCCTACTCGTACTACTCCTCAGGTTCCTCAGTCCTCATCCGTCACGTTGTTCCTACCTTCTGGCATGCTCTGGTACTTGATGTTACTAACACGCTGTACTCTCAGACACTTATACCTGAAGGAGTCGACCGTGTTGAAGACATCCTGTGTCGTCAGTAGCTTCCTCTACAGTTAGTGGCGCCGAGTACTCATCTCCCCACCCACACCCTCCCTCACCTCTGACTCTCCTCACCCACCTCCTCCTCAACCCCTCACCCACACCCCCCCCCACCCCTCCCCACCCTCACCCACACCTCCCTCACCCACACCCTCCCTCATCTTCAACTCTCCCTCACCCACACCCTCCCCACCCACACCCCTCCCTCACCCACATCCCTCACCCACACCTCTCCCTCACCTTCAACCTCCTGCCCACACCCTCACCCCCCCCACCCCCCCCCACATCCTCACCACACCCCCCACCTTCATCTCCCCACCCACCCCCTCACCCACCTCTCCTCACCTCAACCCTCCTCACCCACACCCTCCTCACTCACACCTCCCCCACACACCTCCCTCACCTACAACCTCCCTTACCCACACCTCACCTCCAGCCTCCCCTGAAGCTTCGGATAGACCGGTAGTGGCGGATGAAAGATGAATATCCTTGTAGTGGAGTGGATAGAGGATAGAAAGATGCCTGAGGTGGAGGAGGTGGGGGGATAAGGGGTGAGGGATGGAGGAGGAGGGGGGGGCAATAAGTTAGTTCCCTGGGCTGGCTGGGGACATGTAATACATGACCTCGACACATACTTACATACCTAGGACCTATGGTCAGCATACTCGCCTGGCAAGCTAGCGAAACCCTGTTCGATCCCAGGCAGGGTGAAACTGTGGGCAAGTTTCTTTACGCCATTTGCCTCTGTCTATCCAGCAGTAATTGGGGACCTGATGTTAATCGATTTGTATTGTAAAATGGTTAGGTTAGGTTAGTCGCTTTGAAGTATGTGTGTGTGTGTGTGTGTGTGTGTTTATGACTTCTCTTGTGTGTGTGTGAATGTCTGTGTATGTGTGTGACTGTCTTTTCTGTGAATCTACCTGTTGACCTACCTGACTGACGCCATACAACTGTCCCTCTCCGTCCCACATCAAACACAGGAATATAACCGATCGTAAACAACATCTCATTCTGTAGTGTCAAGGTTTATCGTGTGCTGTTAAATGAGTCAATGTGTTTACAAAAATACAACTAGTACATATTTTACTTCTGTTATAATGGTTGTAGGTAGTGTAGTGTAGTGGTGTTGTGTAGTGTGTAGTGTGGTGTATGTAGTGTAGTGTAGTGTGGTGTGGTGTAGTGTTGTGTGTGTGTGTGTAGTGTTGAAGTGCTTTGATCTTTAGTTAAGGTGAGGTTGAGTTGATGGTTGTGGAAAGTGGATGATAGATGGATAGATTTGTAGGTGAATAAATATATGGGTGTTTAAATAGTCGTTGATAGATAGATAATACAGAAGACAGACAGACAGTCAGATATATGCACATATTGAGAAGTCACATATATATCGTCACAGTTCAGTATCAACACACACACACACACACACACACACACACACACACACACACACACACACACACACTGCTCACTAATTGTCAATTTACGACCCATAAGTCACCTACGCTACAGGTATATACATCTAATTTAATAAGTATACTTACGGATATTACAAGTTTTTTAAGTATATATAAGATATATAGTATATTATCACCCTGGGTGGTGCTTAAGCTGAAGTCATGGTGTAATTTCGCCGCCATTACGTCATAGGCTTACAGTAGGCCTATTTAATATACTTTGAGGATTCTATCTATCTATTATTACTATATGTCTATTTTTTTCATCTATTTATTTATCTATCTATCTGTCTGTCTGTCTGTCTGTCTATTCATCTATCACAAATATGTATGTCTGTATGTATGTATGTATCAATCTTTATCTATCTATTCATTTATGTCTATTTCTTTTATAGTGTGTGTGTGTTTGTATCGATGATTTATAGAAAACGTACACACACACACCACACACACACACACACACACACAACGTGAGGGCCCCGATATCTTGTTGACTGTGTACAGGATTATATCTGTCTGTTTCTATCTGTGTGTGTGTGTGTGTGTGTGTGTGTGTGTGTGTGTGTGTGTGTGTGTGTGTGTGTGTGTGTGTGTTTTAGCCCTTATCGTAATCAATATCTGAAACTGACAGATTATAAAGTCCCACTCAGCCCACTCACGCCTTGGTCACCATTAAAGGGTAGCCCACTCAGCCCACTCACGCCTTGGCCACCATTAAAGGGTAGCCCACTCAGCCCACTCCTGCTCACCCAACATTAAAGGGTAGCCCACTCACGCCTTACCCACATTAAAGGGGTATCCCATCTTCCTGCCCATTGTTAAAGGTAAGGGGTGGGGTAGGAGAGATATAATGCCCAGGAGGCTCTAGATAGTTCTGGGGTTGGCACTGGCATGTGGTGCGTGGCAGGGTGAGGTTGAGGGTGCCAAGCGGGTGTCTGTCTCGGTGCCAAACCTTTTATGAGTGATCTTTACCCTCAGGGCCCACGGCACGGCACCCTCACCCACCTGAAGATTACACACCCTAGCTTACTTTACGCTAATCTAATCAAACCTATCTTAAACTAACCTAACTTGATTTTACCTATATTGATTTACTTAAGCTGCGTCGTGTGTTGTGTGTGTTTTAAGTTTAGCGGTTCAGAGTTGGCACACACACACACACACACACACACACACACACACACATGACGCAGCTTAAGTAAATCAATAAATGTATAGAGACAGGTCAGGTCAGGTTATGGTAGGTCAGGCCAGGTCAGTCAGGTTATGGTAGGTCAGGTCAGGTGTATGATAGGTCAGGTCATCAGGAATAGTGTCGCTTTCATTTTTCTTATTAAAAGATGTACATTGATTATATTTGTTTATTTACCGACCATATGTCTTATAAAATGTAAATAAATTAATTAATATAATATGTTTACATTTATAATTACGCCTTACTGTGAATTATATTACTCTTTATATAGTGTTAACATTTATATAGCTAACAAGATGTTTATATTAACCCGGTGTTATATAAGATCCCCGTTAAATAAGATCCCCGGTGTTAAATAAGATCCCGGTGTTAAATAAGATCCCCGGTGTTAAATAAGATCCCCGGTGTTAAATAAGATCCCGGTGTTAAATAAGATCCTGTTAAATAAGATCCGGTGTTAAATAAGATCCCCGGTGTTAAATAAGATCCCCGGTGTTAAATAAGATCCTGTTAAATAAGATCCCCGTGTTAAATAAGATCCCCGGTGTTATATTATTGATAAACGGAATGAGTTTATATCACCGTCACGACTTCAAAAAACTATATAATAAGCCAGGTTTTTTTCCGTACCATCTTTCCTTTGTCTCTTTGGCTCCACCCACTCTGACCACTGTTCAACCTCTATGCGCATGTTGCCACGTTTATGTCGACTTATTTTAATATTATGTAATTGTTTTTTGTTAGTTTATTTGTTTTCTGTTCCTTCTAACTCACCGACGTTGCCATATCTCATTTGTTTATCATATTGTGACGTCTCGGAATGACTTTTTATGTCTTAGAGGTGACGTCATATCACAGACCTTGACGTCACTGATGAACACCGAAACTTACTTGTTGATATACTTAGTAGTGACTCTGGTTGACATGGCATTAATACGTCTTCAATGCGCTGCGTACCACGTCATCCACGCGTCATGTACCACGTCATTCAGGCCTGTGATAGATGTTTTGGGACACACACACACACACACACACACAACACACACACACACACACAATAGCCTCTGTCTTGGCACTTATTATTGTTATATTTTATCACTGCACTGGAGGTCTTTAATTAGATTAGTTTAGGTTGGGTTATTACTACACCAGTCATCATAAACAGTTATAAATTATAAGTTATTTATCTTTTGGGAACTAAAAGATCCCAACCTAACCTAACCCATATCCTGGACGGTGGGGAGGAGGGGGTGGGGGAGAATACCTAGTACACTAAAATAAAAATCAACGAATTGATGGATTCCTAAGAACTCAGACGTGTGAGGCAGTGTTACCAGAGCCAAGGAACACAATAATAGTGTTACCAGTTTAGCGGAAGAAACGTCAAACTAGCGCATTTCCGACTCTCTTGTGGGTGATAAGTCAATAGCTATTTCCGCTAGTAATATTTTTTTAGCTGATTTTGAAATTTTGAAGGATTATATATAGGAATTATATTATAGTTGTGATAGATATATAATTTGGGGAGAATTAGTTATATAAGGGTTAAAATAGTAGGGAATTATTATGGTAGGTGGTGTCAGGTAGATGCCTTCACTCTTCATAAGAACATAAGGAGTCCGCAATAGGCCGGTTGGCCTGTGCATGCAGCTCCTGTCGAGAGTTACTACCACTTATCATCCATGAATCTATCTAGCCTCCTTTGAAACTTTCCAGCGTTCCAACACTTACTACAAAGTTGCTAAGCTTGTTCCATCGTCCACCACCCTATTTGTGAACCAGTTCCTCATCTCTCCTAAACCTAAACTTATCCAATTAAATCCGCTGTTCGAGTCCTATCCTGCTCGGATATTATAAGAACTTATCTATATCCCTTTATTGATTCCTTTCACCCACTTAAATACTTCTATCATATCTCCCGCACTTCGTCTTTCTAGAATGCAAGTTTAGTTTTTAACCTATCCTGATATGGAAGGTTTCCAAGTCCCGAATCATTTTCGTCATTCTTCGCTGCACCGACTCTAGTGAATTGATATCCATTCTATAATAGGCACCAGAATTGAACAGCATAATCGAGGTGCGACTGACTAGCGCAAGATATAGTTGCATAAGACCTCTTATTACTTACACTTCTAGATATAAAACCCAATACTCTGTTTGCCTTATTTCGAACATTAACGCACTGTTTTCTAGGGCCGTAGGTCCGGGCTATAAGTACCCTAGGTCTCTTTCACAAGTCGACTTCTCTAGGTTGATGTTGTTAAGGCTGTATGTTCTGTGTGTGTGTGATAGGTTAAATATGGTAACGAATCTTCTTCTCATTTTCTTCTTTTCCTTAATTTTTTCATAAAGTTTTTCTTTCTTATTTCTTCGGTTTCTTCAATTTTCTTCTTATTCTTATTTCCATCTTTCTTTCTTTTCTCTTATTTTGTCTTTTTCCTGTTTCTTGTTCATCTATTTTTCTCGTTGCCTTTTTCTTCAGTTAAACATCAAGTGAAGATCAGTAAATGAGAGAGAGAGAGAGAATTACCTCACTTCACCTCAATGGCGTAAGTAATCGATAAAGCCCTCCTCCCTTCCTTCTTCTCTCTTCTCACCCTCCCTCCCTCCCTTACCTTCCCTCCTCTCCTCTCCTCCATCCCTCCCTCTCCCTCTCTCCCTTTGTTGGACGGGTCCTTTGGCCATTGTAAGATGTTGTAAATAGATACCTGACTCTCTCTCTCTCTCTCTGCACAGACTAATCACCGCCTTAGCCACGAACTCCTTCCCAGCCGTGACCTTCAGTAAACCTGGGTCACGGTGACGAAGGCATGACCATATAAGGATCAATCCATCACACGCTAATCCTACCCCTGCCCCCCCTTCCTCTCCCTACGGCCGGTTTGATGCCTCCCCTACACCTCCTCCGCCCCCATCGTTCACCTTGTCACACTCTCTCCTGTGATTATCGGTTTTGTGTTTCTTCTCCTTCATCCATTACCGTTAGGATCAGTCTGGGCCTGAGCGATATTTGAGATATTTAAAGTGTCCGTTAAGGCGGTTAGTTTCGTTGTACTGGTCCTTCTGTTAACGGTTCTGTTGTTGTTTTCTGTTTGTTGTTGTTATTCTTCGTCTTCTTCTGTTTATTATTATTATTATTAGGTCAGCACTACCACCACTACTACCAACCGCTACCACACCCACTACCACAACTACTACCACTATCATAACAACCATTACTACCATCACTACCGTTGCCACCAGTACTACTACCACAACTAATCGACACCGACACCACTTCAGGTTGTTAGATTGAACACGGACTGAGGAGAAGGAAAATTGTGTTGAGTTTAGGGAGGGAGGGAGGGGGAAGGGGTGAGGAAGAGGAGGTAGGGAAGGTAGGGAGTGGGTAAGGATGAGGTAGGGAGGAAAGGGAAGAGGGTATTAACCATTTCAGCCACACAAGGGCTTCCTCAGTCTTATTTATCCGATTTGGGGACATAACCGACACCTACTTTAACGCTTTCAAATTAGGACACCTGCCATAATCATTTTCAAATTAGGACACCTAAGAACATAAGAATGGAGGAAACTGCAGCGGGCCTATTGACCCATACTGGGCAGTCCCGTTTACACCCAACCCCTATTGCTCATATAAGCATCCAACCTATGTTTGAAGCTATCCAGCATTCGAGTTAATGATGATATTTGTAACTTGTTCACTTCATCCATCATTTTGTTTCCAAACCAGTGTTTACCTATCTCGCGCCTAAATCTAAATTTGTCTAATTTAAAACCATTGTTACGAGTTCGCTCCTGGTTGGATAGTTTTAGTACCTTTGTTATATCACCTTTGTTTTACCTGACTTCTACTTATACACCTCTATCATACCGCCCTCAATCTACGTCTCTCGATTGAGTGCAAATTAAGATGCTTTAACCTGTCTCTGTACTCAAGGTTCCTAATGCCCGGGATTAGTCTTGTCATTCTCCTCTGGATTTTCCAGGATTCTATATCCATTCTGTAATAAGTGACCAGAACTGAACTGCGTAATCCAGGTGAGGTCTCACAAGCGCTAGATATAGTTTTAGGATGACCTGCTAGTCTTGTAACTAACACTCCTTTGTATGAGCCCAAGTACTTTATTAGCCTTGTTACGAGCAAAACATTGTTTACTTGGCTTAAGATTCCTACTTATCATTACTCCTAAATCTCTCGCAGTCGGATTCCACAATGGCATCGTTGTTCATCTGGTAACTGGTTTCTGTTTACATCTCCACACCTGCCATAACCTCTTCAAATTAGGACACCTGCTATCATCCCCCAAGTTAGGACACTGTCAGGTCTTGGACAATGAGAAAATGTCTTTGCAGTTAACGATATGCAATTGGGGGTGAGGAATTTTGGGACACCTAAGATAGTGGACATTCTTGGCACCATATACACGAGGTCACTGAGCATTTGTGTGATAATTTAAGATATGTAAATTGTAAGATGTGTAAATTGTAAATAAGGGATCAGGAAGGATGTAATTATAAATTATGTGAGGAAAGATAAATTGTAAATAAGATCAACTGAGTAAACGAATTCACATTGGCATCTACAAGGTGCGGTTTTAATGAGAGGGCGACACACACACACACACACACACACACACACACACACACACACACACACACACACACACACAGGAGGAGGAGGTGCAGTGGTTACCATAGAAAGAAGCCAAGGGGGAACCTCTTACCTCCTTCCTCCTCCTCCTCCTCCTCCTCCTCCTCCTCCTTCCCTTCCTCCTCTTCCTCTTCCTTTCCTCCTCCTCATCTTCTAACTTGTCTTTCTCCCCTTTCTTTTATCTTTTTTTTGTCAATTTCCTCCTATCTTCGCACCTCCTCCTCCCCCTTCCTCCCTTCTCTGTTCTTCACCTTCCTCCTCCTCCCTTCCTCCTCTTCCCCTTCCTCCTCTTCCTTCCTCCTCTCTTATATGTTCTTTATTTCTGTCTCCATATTCCTCCTGTGATCTTGTTTTTCCACCACAATTAATTCACTGCCACCAAGATGTTTACACTCACGAGGTATTGTAATAAATCATCAGTGTTTTTAATTACTATGTATGTTTAGGAGTGTGTGGCAGCTGCTTATCACCCATCACATCAACCGAGATCTAAAGAGAACACCGTCAGTATCCACACCTGTAACAACAACGAATAACAACGACAATTAGACGACGTACGAGTGTTGTGGTTGGTTCAGAAGTCGTCGTGACGTCATTGATATATCCGTGACGTCACTCTTGTAAATAAACAGGCTCTAAGTCTCAGAGGAAGATGTTTTTTTTATGGTTGACCTTTCGTTGTGACCTTGACCTCTGGGTAATGGTCAATAAATTTTACCACTTTTATTTGGAGTTTTGTTCTCTTAATAAACAAAGATTTATTCACATTGACCTGGTAGTCTCTTTGTTATAACTGAGTTTAATATTATTCTCCGGACGTGAACTATACCGAGTTTCTCTTATTAACCTAATGCTTCTCTACCTGTTCTTTGTTGATTTAGACGCGGCTGGAGAACCCGACCACTACCACGTGTTACAGTCACAGCGTCGTCAGGTGCGGCAGTTCCTCTCTGGGGGCGGTTCTCCCCAGACACCCTGCCCTCGTCCCTCACCCCAGCGCCCCCAGCTTGGCCCACTCTGACCCCGGCGTGCCACGTGCGTCCGCCCCCATGGTATGTATACTGGTGTTTACCCTCCCTGTATATACTTGTGCCCCCTCCCCATGGTATGTATATCTGTGCCCCGTGGTATGTATACTTGTGTTTCCTCCCGTGGTATGTATATATTTGTTTCCTCCCGTATGTATACGTTTCTCCCTGTATGTATACTTCGCCGGGGTATGTATGGTCATGTGTGTCCCCAGGTATGTATATTTTGTGGTCCCCAAGTGCAAGGAAGGGAGGAAGGAGGCAAAGGGGGGGGGGAGGAAGAGGAGAAGGAGGGAGGAGAGAGGAAGAAGAGGAGGGGGAGAGAGGAGGGAGAAGGAGGAGGAGAGAGGAAGAGAGAGGGAGGGAGAGAGGAAGAGAGAGGGAGGAAGGAGAAGGAGAGAAGAGAAAGAGACGGAGGGAGAGAGAGAGATGGAAGGAAGGAGAGAGAGAGAGAGAGAGTTAATCTTTGGCCATAATGAGTAATAACCTAAAACATTACTTAAACCACTCCTTAGTACGGTAACTTATACTAATTATTGGACAAAACAAACAACACTCAACTATCACACGACTCATTAAATACTTAACGAACTGTCAGATGAAAAACTATATACAAAAAATTTTACTGAACGAATTTTGTCCGAAAGTTTTGTCCGATAACTGGATAAAAATAATGTGACTTGAAAATGGATTTGGCACCAGCACGAGTCCAGGTATGTATACTGTGTGTCAGATATACTGTGTGTCAGGGTATGTATACTGTGTGTTGTATACTGTGTGTCAGGGTATGTATACCTAGGTATGCATTGTGTGTCATATATACTGTTGTAGGCATGTATACTGTGTGCCAGGTATGTATACTGTGTGTCAGGTTATGTATACTGTGTGTCAGGGTATGTATACTGTGTCAGGGTATGTATACTGTGTGTCAGGGTATGTATATCAGAATTAGTATGATAACTGTGTGTCAGGTATGTATACTGTGTGCCAGGGTATGTATACTGTGTGCCAGGGTATGTATACTGTGTGCCAGGGTATGTATACTGTGTGTCAGGGTATACACGTGCCAGGGTATGTATACTGTGTGCCAGGGTATGTATACTAGTAGGTAGGGTATAACTGTGTGTCGGGGGTATGTATACTGTGTGTCGGGGTATGTATACTGTGTCAGGGTATGTATACTCTGTGTCAGGGTATGTATACTTCTGTGTAAGACTTATCAGGCATTATGAATTATTTGACTGAGAGTGGATGGGTGGTTGGGTGGTTGGGTGAGTGGCTTTAATGAGTGACCTTGGTAGATGGGTTACTGTGGCTTTGGTTGTGTTTGCAATGGGTATATTAAAACTTTCACCATAACATTACCATGCTGCTCAGGTAGGAATATTACCTATCTAGTACCTAACCTTACCTGTACCTACCTGTGTATTCCCCATCACCCTCACACACACCTGTATACGGTTTACTATAACAAGGGCGAACGCAGCTGGACCTATATACACTGATTTTTTTTTTCAAGGGTGAACGAAGATGTAAATAGTTAACTTTTGTTTCCCCAGGATGAATGATGTTTTTTTTCCATGTTGTATAGAAAGATCATGAATATTAGGATTTGTTTTCATATGACGACTTACGAATCCTTGAGAATATGTCAATGAGGAATTGAGGTCACACACACACACACACACACACACACACACACACACACACACACACACACACACACACACACACACACACACACACACACACACACACACACACACCTAATTTTGTAAACTGTATCACTCTGTTTGTTATGTGTTTACGCCTTTATATTGATTTTATTGATTGTAAGAGAGCCATTATCAAATCAAGGTGCCATTGTTAGAGCTGAGGGTTGGCGACCACACCCTCCACTTACAAACGTTCTCAATATTTACTAATTCTCCCACACTTTGCGTCTCTCTCACTTATCTACCTCTCCCTGTCTTTTCTACCTTCATTTTCATTTTTGTTTGCATTATTCACACATTTATTACATTTTATCCCATATTGTGGACATTTTAGTGAGAACAGATTGCCTGAGTGTTCACGTTTATTTATATAACCTATTATTGCACAAGGTTGGCAGCGTGTACACCTGTTGAGTAATGAGACCAGAGGCAGCTCACATATTTTGGCTTGGCAGGTAGTGACAATTATGTTATGGGACAGATGTTAGGTGTGCTTGGTGTGCTTGAGGCTTTATTATTAATGGTCGTAATTGAAATTGAAACAGTTTATTTATCAAGCAAAAAGATTAAAAAGATAATAATAATAACAAATCACAGAAAATTGGTTGAGATTATAATGTTACTTATCGTGTGTGTGTGTGTGTGTGTGACGTACATCCCTCACCTGTACGTATTTCCTCCTACAGGTGGTAACAGTGGCACTAGCATGGGTGGTATGTTGGTGCCTCGGTTTCTAGGGCGTGGGCCTCTTCCCGGACCCCGCTCCACGCCCCCCTCTTCCAACACGGCCTCCGTCTGTGGTCTCGTCAGTAGTGTCTTCGTCAGTAGCTCTCTCTCTGACGCTTCTGAGGTGAGTACCATTACCTGTGATATTATTGTTTACCTGCGAGTTTATTGTTTACCTGTGAGTTTATTGTTTACCTGTGAGTTTATGTTTATGATATTATTGTTTACCTGTGAGTTTATTTACCTGCGATATTGTTTACCTGTGATATTATTGTTTACCTGTGATATTATTGTTTACCTGCGAGTTTATTGTTTACCTGTGATATTATTGTTCACCTGCGAGTTTATTGTTTACCTGTGATATTATTGTTTACCTGCGAGTTTATTGTTTACCTGCAATTATTTGACGTAAATATTGTAAGTAGGAACATGTTACAATGACCCGATAATAAGTCAGCTCTTCCTCCTCCTCCCACGCGCACCCCTGTAAGAGTAACTGAGGAGACAGTTCAATAGTGGTGTGTGTGTGTGTGTGTGTGTGTGTGTGTGTGTGTGTGTGTGTGTGTGTGTGTGTGTGTGGGTGGTGTGTGGGGTGGGGTTTGTATGTCATGGTGGGGTGTGTGTGTGGGGGGAGGTTACGTAGAGTATTAGTAGATAGAGGGAGGGAGAGGTTGACCGAAGTAGGTTAATAGTATTGGGACGAAGTTAGGTTAGGAAGAAGGCCATTGACCTCCAAGGAGAGAGATTAATAGTGTGAGAAAAGTGGCGTGGGTGGAAGTGTGTGTGTGTGTGTGTGCGAACATGCGTGTTGCGTCTCCCTCCCCTCCTCCAACCAGCCGGACAGTCGATTCTCTCTCCTCTTTCTGCCTCTTTCTTTTCCTCCTCCTCCTCCTCTCCTCCTCCTCCTCCTCCTCCTCCTCCTCCTCCTCCTCCTCTAGTTAAGGATGAGAATGGCAACTGTGTGTCAGTGTGTCTGATATACGCTCTTGTCTATGTGCGGTTATTCCCGTCATCATTATCATCATCACCATCATCATCACCACTACCACCATCATCACTACCATCATCACCACTACCACCTCCATCACCACCACCACCATCATCACCACCACCACCATCATCACCACCACCACCACCATCATCATCACCACCATCATCATCACCACCACCACCATCACCACCACCACCATCATCACCACCACCACCACCATCATCATCACCATCATCAACACTACCACCACCACCACCACCATCATCATCACTACCATCATCAACACCACCATCATCACCACCACCACCATCACCACCACCACCACCATCATCATCACTACCATCATCAACACTACCACCATCATCACCACCACCACCATCATCACCACCACCACCACCATCATCATCACTACCATCATCAACACTACCACCACCACCACCAATCATCACTCACCCCACCACCACCATCATCATCACTACCATCATCACCACTACCACCACCATCATCATCATCATCACATTCTCTCTATCTTGTTTATCAGTATATGTCTGTACGTACGTTAATAAAACTAACCTTCGTCTGTGTCTGTCTGTCTGTCTATCTATCTGTCTGTCTTTCTGTCTGTCTGTCTTTCTATCTCTGTCTGTCTTTTTTTCTATCTGTGTATCTCTCTGTCTGTCCATGAATAAACAGACCGTCAAAACAGACCTCACGTAGACCAAACTTGAGGTCTTGGGTCTGATGTAAAGCTAAATTGAAACAGTCTCAATCATCCTCAGAGATATTTATATAACTATTTTTTTTTATATTATTAATAACATTGACCTGGTTGGGAGCGTTGAGTGGGGGCTGGGAGCATTGGAGGGGGGTAGGGAGCATTGAGTGGGGGTAGGGAGGTAGAGGAGCATTGAGGGGGGCTGGGAGCATGAGGGGGTTGGGAGCATTGAGGACATTGAGTGGGGTAGGAGCGGAGGGGGTAGGGAGCGTTGAGGGGACTGGGAGCATTGAGTGGGGGTAGGGAGCGTTGGAGGGGGCAGCATTGAGGGGGGGTAGGGAGCATTGAGTGGGGGTAGGGAGCATTGAGGGGGGTAGGGAGCGTTGAGTGGGGTTGGGACATTGAGTGGGGTAGAGACTTGAGTGGGTAGGGAGCGTTGAGTGGGGGTAGGGAGCGTTGAGTGGGGGCTGGGACATTGAGTGGGGCTGGGGACATTGAGTGGGGTTGGGAACATTGAGTGACATGGGAGGATGGGAGCATTGAGTGGGGGCTGGGACATTGAGTGGGGGTAGACATTGAGTGGGGGCTGGACATTGAGTGGGGGGCTGGGGGCATTGAGTGGGGCTGGGAGCATTGATTGGGGTTGGGGCATTGAGTGGGGGTAGGGAGCGTTGAGGGAAGTTAGGTTAGGTTTTCTGTGTGATTTTGTCAGGAGACCATTTGTCGAGATATTGTTGGCTGCAGTTTTGTCGGACACGAAGGTTTGTGTAGCAGGTAGTGTAGCAGGGTGTAGCAGGGTGTGGGGTGTAGCAGGTAGTGTAGCAGGGGTGTAGCAGGTGTAGAGGGGTGTAGCAAGGGGTGTAGGTCTGCCAAACACGCCATCGATTGAAAACTTTGCCCTCTGCATCTACCGGTTATATATTTATTGGTGGTAAATAATGTTGTGTATGGTGGCAGTGTATGGTGACTGTATAAGGAGGCAGTGTATGAGTGACTGTATAAGGGAAGTGTATGAGTGACTGTATAAGGAGGTGTATGGTGACTGTATAAGGAGGCAGTGTATGAGTGACTGTATAAGGAAGTGTATGAGTGACTGTATAAGGGAGGAGTGTATGAGTGACTGTATAAGGGAGGCAGTGTATGAGTGACTGTATAAGGGAGAGTGTGTAATGGCGTGTATGAGTGACTGTATAGGGAGTGTATGGTGACTGTATGATAGGCCTTGTTTATATTCTTTGCTTATGAAAATCTCTATCTCTTTCTCTCTATCTCTCTATTACTCTCTCTTTTACTCTCTCTTTGCTCTCTCTATCTCCCGGGTGGCACTCTGTAAGGAGGGATGGTGGTGGCCTCTCAGTGCCTTGTCTGGCTCCACAGTGCCACCAGCTTCCCCCCTCTCTCTCTCTCTCTCTCAATCTCTCTCAGTCGCCCCCCCCTCCCCCTCTCTTCCTTGGTGAGACACTTCATGACACAGTGCCACTTATGTGTCATCGGTGCCATTAACATGTGAGAGTGTCATGTGTCTGTAGAGTCATTAATATGGTGTGTGTGGCATCTCTTGTACCGTGACATATAGAATGCCAAGTGTCATGAGTGCCACTAGTGTGTGTCATCAGTGTTGTTATCGATGCCAATAGTGTCGTGTTATCGGTGCCAATGGTGTCATGTTACCGGTGTCAATAGTGTCTTGTTACCGTGTCGTGTTACCGGTGTCAATAGTGTCATGTTACCGGTGTCAGTGGTGTTGTTACCGGTGTCATTAGTGTCATGTTACCGGTGCAATGGTGTCATGTTATCGGTGTCAATAGTGTTATGTTACCGGTGTCAATAGTGTCATGTTACCGGTGTCAGTGGTGTCATGTTACCGGTGCCAATAGTGCCATGTCCGGTGTCAATGGTGTCATGTTACCGGTGCCAATAGTGTCTTGTTACCGGTGTCAATGGTGTCATGTTACCGGTGCCAATAGTGCCATGTTACCGGTGTCAGTGGTGTCATGTTACCGGTGTCAATGGTGTCATGTTACCGGTGCCAATAGTGTCATGTTACCGGTGCCAATGGTGTCTACCGGTGCCAATGGTGTCATGTTACCGGTGCCAATAGTGTCATGTTACCGGTGTCAGTGGTGTCATGTTACCGGTGTCAATGGTGTCATGTTACCGGTGCCAATAGTGTCATGTTACCGGTGCCAATGGTGTCATGTTACCGGTGCCAATGGTGTCATGTTACCGGTGCCAATAGTGTCATGTTACCGGTGTCAGTGGAGTCATGTTACCGGTGCCATCTGTCATCCGTGATGTTACAGTTTTACCACAGCGTCATATATCGTGTGTGTCATATGTGTCACGTGTCACAAGTGTCACCCCAAAGTCCGGATAAAAGGAGAAATATTTAAGGACGTCGATAAAAATTAGGAAAAATCCGGAAGGGGGTATTGTAAAACGTCCGGATAAAAGAAGAACTATTTTAAAACGTCCGGATAAAATTAGAACAAAATCTGGAAGGGAAAAATTATTGTAAAACGTCCGGATAAATGGAAAAAGAGTTGAAAACGTCCGGATAAAGAATAAATAAAACTTCTGGATAATATTTTTTAAAAGTCGGGATAAAAATAATTACTATAAATCTGGTGGTGTTTGGAAGAGCCAGGAATTGTCATAATTTTAACAGGAAGAAACAAATACACAAATAATGACAAAATAATGACAAAATAATGACAAAATAATGACAAAATAATGACAAAATAATGACAAAATTTTCATAAAACACAAATATTTGACAGGAAATTAATGAGATTTTTAATGAATATAATTTTCCGTATCAATAAAAAATCAAAATAAAAAAATAATATATTGAAATAAATTAAAATCTCTTAAATAATTAAAATAAATAGTTTTTAATGAAAATCTACAATGACAATATATTTCCCAGTTAATTGAAGGTTGTGTTAGTAAGTTAAAGATGTGATTAAATGTATCTAATTATTGTGGAACATTAGTGAGTAGTGAAGATGTGTGTTAATTAATTTTCAGGTATTTTAGAACAGGTGAATTAGGTGAGTGAAGTGACTTAACCTTGCATGGTCTTCTTAATTATGGTCTGTCTGTCTGTCTGTCTGTCTGTGTATATATATGTGTGTGTGTGGATTTATGTGTGTGTACGCATTTGTGTGTATGTATGTATGTATGTCCGTGGGGAACTTGACCTAATTGACCATATATACGGACTTTGGTCATGTTTGTGGTGGTGATGCTGGTGGTAGTGGTGATGGTGGTGGTGGTGGTGGTGATGATGGTGGTTGTGTGGTGGTGGTGGTGGTGGTGGTGATGGTGGTGGTGGTGGTGGTGGTGGTGGTGATGATTATTGTGGTGGATGGTGGTGATGATGGTGATGATGATGATGATGATGATGATGGTGGTGATGGTGGTGATGATGGTGGTGATGGTGGTGGTGGTGGTGGTAGTGGTGTTATGTATTCAGTACAGTGCGTGTTGTGTGTAAACAATACTGGTGAAGGCAGTGCTGGCAGTTTGGTGCTGACTGGTTGTAACTGGTAGTGACTGGTTCTGGTTGACTGTAGTAGTGACTGGTAGAGGATGACTGGTAGCGACTGGTACTGGTTGACTGGTAGTGACTGGTGAGGATGACTGGTAGCGACTGGTACTGGTTGACTGGTAGTGACTGGTAGAGGATGACTGGTAGCGACTGGTACTGGTTGACTGGTAGTGACTGGTAGAGGATGACTAGTAGTGACTTTACTGGTAGCGACTGGTACTGGTTGACTGGTAGTGACTGCCCCTTTCACCCCTCCCTCCTCCTCCTCCTCCCTCCCCCCTTCCCTTCCTCCCCTCCCCTCCTCCTCCCCCTTCCTCCTCCACCCTCCACCCCTCCGCCCTTCCTTCTCCCCTCCCAGCACAACAAGGGGACTTTAGTGGTAATCGATCCTGCATCTTCAAGGGCCAGCGATGGTAAGGTAAGGAGGGAGGGTAAAGGGAGAATAAGGAGATAAGAGTAAGGGAGAGGAGGAGGAGGAGAAGGAAAGGAGAGAGTAGAGGAAGGTGAGTATGGGAGAGGGAGGTAAGGAAGGAGGATGATAAGGAGAGAGTGGGGAGAAAGGGGGCAGAGGAGGAAGGAATACCCGCGGTCAACAACAAAAGGTACATACATACATACATACACTGTACGTACATACATACATACACTGTACGTACATACATACATACACATACACTGTACATACATACATACATACACACATACACTACATACATACATACATACATACATACACTGTACATACATACATACATACACTGTACGTACATACATACATACACTTCGTACATACATACATACACACATACACTGTGTGCTACATATACACACATACACTGTACATACATACATACATACACACATACACTGTACATACATACATACACTGTACGTACATACATACATACATACATACACTGTACGTACATACATACATCACATACACTGTACATACATACATACATACACATACACTGTACATACATACATACATACATACATACACTGTACATACATACATACATACATACACTGTACGTACATACATACATACACTGTTACATACATACACACATACACTGACGTACATACATACATACACACATACACTGTACATACATACATACATACACACACTGTAACATACATACATACATACATACACTGTACATACATACATACATACACACATACACTGTACGTACATACATACAGAGTCAGATTGCAAGTAAAAGATATTAAATAAAATCACCATACGAGTTCATAATAAACTATACAAACACTATACATAGACAGTACAGGTATAAAAATAAAAAACACTATACATAGACAGTACAGGTATACAAACACTATACATAGACAGTACAGGTATACAAACACTATACATAGACAGTACAGGTATACAAACACTATACATAGACAGTACAGGTATACAAACACTATACATAGACAGTACAGGTATACAAACACTATACATAGACAGTACAGGTATCAAACACTATACATAGACAGTACAGGTATACAAACACTATACATAGACAGTACAGGTATACAAACACTATACATAGACAGTACAGGTATACAAACAC
>NW_024737855.1:0-11867 GCF_018991925.1 Homarus americanus | reverse complement strand
TATCTTGACATTGCAAAGTTTAACTGTAAGCCAAAGGAACGTTTGTAATGTGACTTGTTATGTGAAATTGTAACTTGAAATTCTTTGTGAAAAAATATTTCCCTATAAAGTTTGGCAATAAATGAAGTATTACATCAAGGTGGAACTTGTAGTTCCTTGTGGAGTAATTACCTATGTGGACGATACAGCTACTCCAGGGTGTAAGACCTAGAGTAGAAAGTCTTTATATCTTACCTGAGGTTGAAAGACTCTTATAGTGGAACGTCTTAGGTATTGAAACTTTAATTACAGTAAATAAAATATAATCTACCTAAACATTCCTTCACCTGGCGACAACTAATGACACAGGTGGTGTAATAGCTCTTTAAAATTCCTCCGTTTGATATAATAATGACCACACATGAACTTATAATGTGCAATATCTTGATAACACATTAGCTGCAACATTACACATAGTCCAGTGTATGTGTAGTGAGGGACATCTACCTAAATGAGTTACAGAATGTGGAGTTGAGGCAAAAAAAAAGTTGGGACATGTTTGAGATCATCAGTTGAGCCAAACGTTTATACGCAATATTGTTTTAATGGTATTTTAGAGCGACCGAAAAATGTAAACAAAATGGCCGGCTAGGTGACACATACCTTACAAGAAATAAACATGAGAACGAACACACACACACACACACACACACACACACACACCAGTTTTACCCACATTATCACCAGACTATCGGCATACCTGGTCGGTGGACACCTGCCTCCTCCTCCTCCTCCTCACCTTGCTAATATGCTAATATGCTAATATGCTAATATGCTAATATGCTCTGGTATGTTCCAGTCTATTTAAGATATGCTCCCATCTATCTTAAAGAGCTTATGCTAGGTTGGTCTGATATGCTCCTCAAAGACTATGCTGATATACTCTTGTCATCTGATATGCCATTATGTTCATATCACTCTAAAGGATATACTAATATGTTCTGATATGTTGGTATGGTTCTGTCTCTCAGAGGGTGTGTTGATGTACTATAAGAGCATATGGGGTATGCTGATATACTTGGTTATGTAGCTAGGCTCATATCTCTCTTACAGGGTATGCTAATATACCCTGATATGCTTGCATCTATCTCTGAGCGTATACTGGTTGACTGTAATGACATAAGAGATATGCTGGTATGCTTCTAAGGGAATATGTTAACATACTCTAATAATAATTTGAAATGAGGTTAGCTATACCTTAGATTCAGGGGATATACTGATATGATATGAATTAACCTAGAAGTATACTGATATGTTCTCAAGGCATTCAGGGGATCTGTTAGTATGCTTCGACATACTTTCGAACAAGGTAAACTGGACCTTCAGAAGATAGGGTGATATGCTGACATATTCTGATGGATCTAAGAGAGAGTGGAAGACTATGAGAGCTAGTTAATATACTCAGGTATGTTGATATCCCTTCATGGCACTTGGGATATATGGTAATATACTCCGATGTGTCTCTTTGGATATACTGATATGCCACTAATGGGTCCCCAGAAAGCAGGAGACAAGTTGATCTGCTTCGAGGACACTAATCTGTATAATGATTTTTTCCCTGACTGTTAAGAAGTATACTGGTATATTTCAAATGTTGCTTAGTATTATAGTATACTTTGGGCTGTTCTAAACATATTTCACAGCTGATTTTCAGAAATATATGCTGCTGTCACTGGCTTGTTTATTCCGGAGACATTGATTATACTTTGAGTATGTTGATATGCTTTGTTACCAGTCAAGGAATATGCTGATATGTTCTGACACTTCTCAGTGATTACCCTGATATACTTAGATACCTGACAGTATTTATTGGAGTATAGTGATATGCTGATGAGCTGACATACCGCTTTATGTAACTGTGATATATTGAATCATATACATCCATTCCTCACGCTTAATATATATGATATTCTAAACAATGCTGATATTATTTATGTTATACCCTGATTGTATACTAACATACTACAGTGTCATTTATAGTGTATGATATTAAACATTCGGGGGTATACTTTGAGGTTATTTAGAGAATATGATGGCAAACGGTGATATACTCTGATGCCATATTTGGTATACACAGATATATTGATATAATTTATATAATATACCGATAGATATAACTAAATATCTGTGAAGTAAATCCTGTACTTTTTGATATACTATTCAGGGTGAAGGTATGCTAATATACCACGATAGCACCCGTCTCTCAGCGCTAATATACCCTGATGGCACACTTAACATCCTGGCGCCGGTCGTGGGGTATACTGATATGCTAAAGTCTTCTTCATCTTCTAATATCTCGACTTCAGCTTCGTAAACTGTGATTACTTAAACGTATTTAACGCTCGTTTACGTAACATTTTTGTAGAATAAATGAATGTATATCCGGGGTTCTTCTGTTTCTTTGTCCATCTGATGTTTGCGTCCATGTTGAGGAGAACCACTTAGCAGGGCTCGCATTTTCCCATAATGTGTTACCTCAAGTTCCATAATTTGCACTTAGTGAAGCCACGATATCCCGCGTTATGTTGCCCGTCTTACTTCCTTCTGGGTTATGTGTCTTAAGTTGGTGAAAAAATTTAATTAAGGCTGAATTATTGTTAAATGTTAAGGTATTATAGTACTTGTCTGTCGTGTTGTTAATATAACATAGTTTCACCAGCAGTATGTACTCAAGAGCTTATTAACATCGTTGACGAGTCAGAGCCGCAACACTGAACCAATCTATATGAACATTAACACAAAAATAAATTGTTACATTACATCGACTATCAAGACATAACTTACAATACAAATTAATAAATAATTGTACCAGGCAGATAAAAATATTAGTTACAAAAAATTATGAAAATAGTCTTAATGTTCACGCCAGAACTTACCCCATAACAAAAGCCATACAACATTTTCCCAGTTAAGACTTCGTTAAATACAATCTCAAACTCCTTCTCAGAAACTGTGTGTTGGTGGTGTGCCACGTGGTGTGTGTGTGTGTGTGTGTGTGTGTGTGACAGCACCTTTGATTTATACAAATATTCACCCAAATGAATAACACCAAGTAATTCACCGTGTTATTCACGACTCTTAGATCACTTGGCTTGCGTCTCTCAAAAGGTCGAGCCAGGGTCAGCTGATTCAGTAAACACCGCTCACATTAATAGGGACCTGCCACACTTTGCCATAAACGGATAAATTGTACCGGGAATTTTCCCCCCACACACTCATCATTGTCACTTTATGTAACTTGCTGACAAAACCCATGACCCTTCAGGCCTTTTACGCCCTTAATGCATGAGTCATAAAGGCAAGCATGAACTCTGCATGCTTCCCAGTTGGGCACTGTAAACGCTTCTGCGCTTCACCTTGCACAGGATGTAAGGGGGTGCCCAATAAACTAGCCCCCTCGTGGGCAATCTGTAATCACTACCACTGTCTCGCGGCCCAGAGTAGTAGTTGGACATATCACTAGACAGGGAAATTCACACTTAACACAAGTGTTATTTCAAGGTCATATTCACAACACTTCCCTGGACAGAATTCATAATTTATTTTCTCATATTACATCTGTGTGTATACCTGCTACTAGATAAACAGAAAATGCCAAGAAGTGTTTACATCAAGCGCTGCCACTTAAGAGTTCCAAGAACTAAATTAAAACAATTAGTGTGTGTGTGTGCATGGTGTGAGTGTGCATGGTGTGTGTGTGTGCATGGTGTGAGTGTGCATGGTGTGTGTGTGTGTGAGTGTGCATGGTGTGTGTGTGTGCATTGTGTGTGTGTGTGTGTGTGTATATGGTGTGTGTTTGTTTGTTTGTATGGTGTGTGCATGGTGTGTGTGTGTGTGTTTGTGTATGTGTGTATGGTGTGTGTATGTGTATGGTGTGTGTATGTATGGTGTGTGTGATCGTGTGTGTGTGTGTATGTGTGTGTATGGTTTGTGCATGTACGGTGTGTGTATGGGTGTGTGTGATTGTGCATGGTGAGTGTGTGACTGTGTATGGGGTGAGTGTGTGTGTGTGTGTGTGTGTTTCCATTGCCATGAGGATATCATACAATTCTTAAAGCACTGGTCACATGGGCGCATTTTTTTTTAGCAATTTCTTGCCGGAAAGTTATTTCGAGCAATTTTCGAGAAATTCGAGCAAGTTTTTGAAGCATTTTTATTGACAATCGTGATAGCCAATTTCTTGACTATTTCGAGCAAGATTATCGGTTCAAAACCCGGTTAATACCATATTTAATGACACGAAGCTTATTTATCGAGTATTTACCTTGGCTATATATAACATAGATCAATAACATTATGTATAAAATGCACAAACAGTTTTTACGACACACTGAGTTTATTATTTGGGTGGTGTTTTGGCGTGTTTGTTTACAAAACACAAGCCCATACAGCCGGTCATTCTCCACACACTAACAACCCTCCCTACTGTAACTACGATAGTTGAACCAGTCTATATTAAACACTCGTTCCTCCTCCTCGCCAGCCACTTACGAGTCCCCAATAGTTTTTCTTCGCTTTCTCTCATTTCTTTTAATAATAACAATAATACCAAGGATAGCTGCTGCGTCGTCTGCATTGTTGTTGTGATGTTCCGTCTCCCTTCTACTCGCACAGCGGCGTTAACTTTTTTTTCTTGCTGTAGTAACTGAACCAAGAGCCACTCGTGTGACCACATTTGGAAGAAATTACCCGTAATTTCTTGCTCCAAATTAATTGCTCATCAAAGGGATCGTGTGACCGTAACTTAAGTCACCCTTTAAGAAAAACTGTAAATACTGATTCACAAAACTTAAGGATAATTTCTGACTTGGAACCATCGGTGTAATGCAGAAAACAGTTATTGTATTCTAAAACCTACCCAAGAAATCTTTTACCCACTTACGATATAATTCTTTTCTATTCCATCAATAGATGTTATTTTACTTTTTTATAAGTATTTTTATTTTAGTAATTTATAAACTATTTTCTTTATATACTTCATTACCTTTTAGTGTAATAAAGAGAATGAATTACAGAAGGTTTTTATAATTATATTGCGAACAATATTTTTCCTCGCAATAAATAAACAATGACGATGATCTTGTTTACAATATGGAGCTTGATGTCTTACTCCATGTTCGTTTATTACATTTTCTGCCATACCCGACTGTTCTTTTCTTTCTTGTGGTGAAGGTTTTTGACAATTGATATATATATAAAGTTGAGTTAAGAATAATGACTCTGATATTATAGCCATTAGGTCCTGAATAATAAGTGGTGTCTAAGTGAACAAATGTATGATGTCTTCAATTACCAGCGTAGTGGGGGGTAACAGTGGGGGTAGAAGCGAAGGGTAGGAGTGAAGGGTGGGAGTAAGGCGTGGGAGTAAGGGGTGGGAGTAAGGGGTGGGAGTAAGGGGTGGGAGTAAGGCGTGGGAGTAAGGGTGGGAGTAAGGGGTGGGAGTAAGGGGTAGGAGTAAGGGGTGGGAGTAAGGGGTGGGAGTAAGGGATGGGAGTAATGGGTGGGAGTAAGGGGTGGGAGAATGTGAGCACATGTGACAGGGTATGAGCATGGGTGGGAGTATGGGTGGGATATAATGACATGGTGATATATGATACATGTGATAAGGGTGGAGTACAGGAGTAAGGGTGGGAGTATGGGTGGGATATGGTGGGATATGGGTGGGGAGCAAGGGGTAGGAGCATACAGGAGCATGGTGGGAGTAAGGGGTGAGCATGGTGGGATAAGGGTGGGAGTACATGATACATGAGCAAGGGTGAGCGAGGGGGGAGTAAGGGTGATAAGGCAGGAGCAAGGGTGAGTGAAGGTGGGAGCAAGGGTGATATGAGGATAAGGCGGAGACAGTGAGTATGTGGGAGCATGGGCAAGTAAGGGGTAGGAGTATGGGTGGGAGAAGGGTGGGGAGTAAGGGTGGGAGTATATGTGGAAGTAAGGGTGGGATTAAGGGGTGGGATTAAGGGGTCGGAGTAAGGGGTAGGAGTAAGGGGTGGGAGTAAGGGGTGGCAGTAAGGGGTGGCAGTAAGGGGTAGGAGTAAGGGGTGGGAGCAAGGGGTACGAGTAAGAGGGTGGAAGCAAGGGGTGGAAGCAAGGGGTGGGAGTAAGGGTTATGAGTAAGTGGTAGGAGTAAGTGGTAGGAGTAAGGGGTAGAAGTAAGGGGTAGAAGTAAGGGGTAGGAGTAAGGGGTAGAAGTAAGGGGTAGAAGGAAGGGGTGGGAGCAAGGGGTGGGAATAAGGGGTGGGAATAAGGGGTGGGATTAAGGGGTGGGAGTAAGGGGTAGGAGTAAGGGGTAGGAGTGACGAGTAAGAATGTGGGACAAGAGGGAGGGGTAGCAGTGGGGGGTAGGGTTAGGTTACAAACTTCTATTTACTTCATCATCTGTATCCTGCTGGTGATGTTCTCTCTTTAAACAATTTGTAAAATAAATAAATAAATGGTCAGGTGTAAATGGTAAGAATTTAACAGAGTAATACTGAGGTATTACAAGAAAGAACTAAAAACTGTCCACTGTGTGTATCAACATTTTATAAAAGTATTTGTGAAGCTGTAAAATACTTAGATATAAACTTTTAATTCAACTCTGTAATAAAAATAATTGCAATAATGAATCTAAACAAGAAATGAACTGGGTGAAAAAAATCCACAAAATACTAAAAATATAAAAAAGAAGAATTACAGTAAAACCTGAATCATTGTAATAAACATTATTAAACTTTTCGTTGTTATGACCTAAAACAAACAAGGAAGACTCGTCTAGATTTTCGCTCTGTGAATTAACTCCTTGGATCGCTTTTGGGCAAGAGGGCGAGTTACTCCGACTTATTCCGTGAAAATATTCCCAACTGTCCATAGAATCCGTTACAGTTTCCTTTATAGTAAGTGACTCACAAATGATTAATATTCCCATTCACCAATACTTTATTATATCAGAGAACAGTGCAGAGATAAGCTGGCCAATGAGCGATGGTCAAAGATAATACAGATTTAATACTGGATTGATAAGTACAGCTATAGTGATTTGTTTCATGTTACAGTAATAATAAACTTTATCAAATGTTATAACTACCAAAGTGTTATTTTCGTGATCGATACCCTGCTGCCAGGATTATAACATCGTTTAAAAGTTCAGTAAAAATATCATGCAGATTAAAACCTAACCTAGTGTATCGTAACCTAACTTAGCCTTTCCTAAGCTAACTTAGACTATCCTAAACTAGCCTAACCTATCCTAATCACACCAAACCTAACCTATCCTAAATTTATATATCATCAACAGATTTATAGATATGTTGGAGAAATAATTATCAAAAGTTTGTTGTCTCTGCAAATGTATTTTTAAAAAAAGAAAATGAAATTAAAACTTTCTAGAGAACTCAATTGTGTCATGAGCGTTGCGGCTTGGTTAGGTTAGGTAACATTAGGTTAGGTTAGATAAGGTAAGGTAAGATTAGGTAAGGTGAGGTAGTGTTAGGGTTAAATACATTTTACTAATTTTGCATCAAAATAATCACGACTGAAGGTATCGGATAAAAAACCTCTGAATATAATTCTTTTTCTGAGAAAAAAATTTCTTTACCACTTATTTTTTGCCCCACTTTTTTTATTAAGTTTGATGAACTTAGATTAGGTTAGGTATTATTTAACTCTGAGTCATGGGTACTTATTGGATACTTGGCAGAATAACTTGTTATAACTTGGTCCTAACAAAGGCGGAGTCTAAGCAAAAATGTTCACTTGACCTCATATTTGGATTTCATTACTGAAGGATATTTACAGCTATACCACATTAATAAGGTCTATCTGCAAGTTTATTCAGTCATAAAAAAAAATATACCCTAAATGTGGACAATAAAAATCTTCTATTTTGGTACAAATTACTTGAAAAGTTGTAAGAAGACAAAAGCTGCATCTCTTCCATAAAGCGAGAAATAGAACAGCCAAGCCTCTTCTTGTCGTAAAAAAAAACTAATATTGTATTTTAGTATGTTGATGTACAAAACATTTTCTTCATTATTCTATGATAAAACAAGTCTAACAAGCATTATTAAAACATATATTATTAATTTTTTTTCATGCAATCCGGAAATAGCGACTACTATATCCAGGTTGATCGTGTTGAGGTCCTGTAAGTTACAGGCTAGATTACGAGCTCACTTACGGAGTTCGATGCCAAATATTTGTTTTGAGAATCCCGATCGGAGACTGTAAGTCCAGTTACTTGGTAAACAAGTAGATACAGTGAAATAAACTGCTGTACCTAAATATTATGTAACTCAAAATATATTCCCAAAACAGCACGTTTACAGATGAAAATAAAAAAAAGCATAAATAATACAAACAAAATCAATTAATATGTTTTTTATTACAGTATTTTTAAATATCAGAAGCGTAGGTTCAGCGCTTCTTTTGTGTCTTTTTCCCCGTGAAGATGTAGTCTCCCCATGGCAGGTACTGGTCCTTTTGTACACGGCAGAAAGTGGTAGTTTCCTTCTTCTTCTTGTTGTTTTGGGTCTTGTTGTTTTTGGTCTTAGTGTGTTTTGTGGTCTGCAGTTTGTTAGATCGGGGGCCCTTCTCCTTCATCTGGCAAGGCTTCACCTCCACCTTAGTCACCTTCGATACAGTGCGTCGGAACACCATTGTGATGTACTGACACTAACAGCTCTCTCACTGAGGTCAAATCAAAATTTGACCATACAGAAAGAATTACGGTTTAATAAGGTTGGAATTTAAAGAAATTGACAACAAAATAAAGCTCTGTTTATCACTATAGTAAAGAGGGATGGTGTTTGTAAAGATGATGGATGGTGTTTGTAAAGATGATGGATGGTGTTATAATATGTAGTGATGATGGATGGTGTTATATGTAGTGATGAAGGATGGCGTTATATTGTAGTAATGATGGATGGTGTTATATGTAGTGATGATAAGAGGGTAATATATGTAGTGATGATGGATGGTGTTATATATATATATTGATGATGCATGATGTTATATGTAGTGATGATGGTTGGTGTTATATGTAGTGATGCTGGATGGTGTTATATGTAGTGATGATGGATAGAGTTATATGTAGTGATGATGGATGATGTTATATGTAGTGATGATGGGTGGTGTTATATGTAGTGATGTTTGATGGTGTTATATGTAGTGATGATGGATGATATTATATGTAGTGATGATAGGATGGTTCTATATGTAGTGATGATGGATGGTGTTATATGTAGTGATGATGGATGATGTTATATGTAGTGATGATAGGTTGGTTTTATATGTAGTGATGATGGATGGTGTTATATGTAGTGATGATGGATGGAGTTATATGTAGTGATGATGGATGATGTTATATGTAGTGATGATGGTTGGTGTTATATGTAATGATGTCGGATGGTGTTATATGTCGTGATGGATGGTTCTATATGTAGTGATGGTGGATGGTGTTATATGTAGTGATGATGGATCGTGTTATATGTAGTGATGATGGATAGTATTATATGTAGTGATGATGATGGATGGTGTTATAAGTAGTGATGATGGATGTTATATGTAGTGATGAAGGATGGTGTTAGTGAAGATTGTGAAGTGAGATGTAGTGAAGATTGTGAAGTGAGATGTAGTGAAGATTGTGAAGTCAGATGTGGTGAAGATTGTGAAGTGAGATGTAGTGAAGATTGTGAAGTGAGATGTAGTGAAGATTGTGAAGTGAGATGTAATGAAGATTGTGAAGTGAGATGTAGTGAAGATTGTGAAGTGAGATGTAGTGAAGATTGTGAAGTGAGATGTAGTGAAGATTGTGAAGTGAGATGTAGTGAAGATTGTGAAGTGAGATGTAGTGAAGATTGTGAAGTGAGATGTAGTGAAGATTGTGAAGTGAGATGTAGTGAAGATTGTGAAGTGAGATGTGGTAAAGATTGTGAAGTGAGATGTGGTGAAGATTGTGAAGTGAGAAGATTGTGAAGTGAGATGTGGTGAAGATTGTGAAGTGAGATATGGTGAAGATTGTGAAGTGAGATGTAGTGAAGATGTGAAGTGAGATGTAGTGAAGATTGTGAAGTGAGATGTAGTGAAGGTTGTGAAGTGAGATGTAGTGAAGATTGTGTAGTGAGATGTAGTGAAGATTGTGAAGTGAGAGGTAGTGAAGATTGTGAAGTGAGATGTAGTGAAGATTGTGAAGTGAGATGTAGTGAAGATTGTGAAGTGAGATGTAGTGAAGATTGTGAAGTGAGATGTAGTGAAGATTGTGAAGTGAGATGTAGTAAAGATTGTGAAGTGAGATATGGTGAAGATTGTGAAGTGAGATGTAGTGAAAGATTGTGAAGTGAGATGTAGTGAAGATTGTGAAGTGAGATGTATTGAAGATTGTGAAGTGAGATGTAGTGAAGATTGTGAAGTGAGATGTAGTGAAGTTTGTGAAGGGGGATGTAGTGAAGATTGTGAAGTGAGATGTAGTGAAGATTGTGAAGTGGGATGTAGTGAAGATTGTGAAGTGAGATGTAGTGAAGATTGTGAAGTGAGATGTAATGAAGATTGTGAAGTGAGATGTAGTGAAGATTGTGAAGTGAGATGTAGTGAAGATTGTGAAGTGAGATGTAGTGAAGATTGTGAAGTGAGATGGAGTGAAGATTGTGAATTGAGAAGTAGTGAAGATTGTGAAGTGGGATGTAGTGAAGATTGTGAAGTGAGATGTAGTGAAGATTGTGAAGTGAGATGTAGTGAAGATTGTGAAGTGGGATGTAGTGAAGATTGTGAAGTGAGATGTAGTGAAGATTGTGAAGTGAGATGGAGTGAAGATTGTGAAGTGAGATGTAGTGAAGATTGTGAAGTGAGATGTAGTGAAGATTGTGAAGTGAAATGTAGTGAAGATTGTGAGGTGAGATGTAGTAAAGATTGTGAGGTGAACATAAGAACATAAGAACATAAGAAAGTGGGATACTGCAGGAGGCCGACTGGCCCATACAGGGCAGATCCCTTTCACACCTATCCCAGCACTTCCATGTGCCTATCCAACTTCTTCTTGAAGCTCCCTAGCGTCCCCGATCCTACTATAGCACTCGGTAGCCTATTCCACATATCCACAACTCTATTACCAAACCAGTGCTTGCCTATATCCTTTCTGAATCGGAATTTATCTAATTTTAAGCCATTTTGTTTCTAGTTATTTCTGTTATTGGCTGAGCTTCTCAGAACATCTTCCATTTTACCCTTGTTAATCCCATTCTACCCACTCTGTACACCCTCATCATATCTCCCCAACTCTACGCCTCTAATGAATGTAAGCCTAAGCTAGTCTTTCTTCATATGGAAGGTTTCGTAATATTATGGGATCATTTTTGTCATTCTTCTTTGTACTCTCTCCAAAGAATCTATGTCCATTCTATAATAAGGACACCAGAACTGAACCGCATAATCCATGTGTGGCCTCACTAATGCTAGGTAAAGTTTCAAGATAACGTCAGCAGTTCTGTTACTCACAGACCTAGATATGAACCCAAGAATCCTGTTTGCCTTGTTGCGAACGCTAATACATTGCTTTCTAGGTTTCAAGTCGTTGCTAACAAATACACCTTGATTTTTTTCACAAACTGAGTTTTCTATTTCCGTGTTACCTAGTTTATACTTAACGTTTGTATTCGTCTTCCCTATCTGTAGTACCTTGCATTTATCACTATTAAAATTCATTTGCCAGTCTACTGACCACTCATGTAAGGTATCTAGATCTCTTTGAAGGTGTTCAAAGTCACTGTCTGAATTTATCACTCTCCCCATTTTGGTATCATCTGCAAATTTAATAATCCTACTAGTTATGCCTAAATCAAGATCATTAATGAATATAA
>NW_024737854.1:0-2191 GCF_018991925.1 Homarus americanus | reverse complement strand
TAATCCAGATATCAAATTTTGGTCAACAGGTCCTTAATCAGCATGTTCAGGAGTACCTATACTGAGATTTTGAACAAAATCGATTGTATGGCCAAAAATCATGTAAGGCATAAATAAGGCTTACGATTTTTGTCATTTTCGGCCAAAAAATAGATTTTGCTCAAAATCTCAGTATAGATACTCCTGAACATGCTGATTAAGGATCTGTTAACCAAAATTTGATATCTGCATTATTACTTATTCAAATGACTTGCAAAGGTAATTAAAATTTTCTAAAAGCCATTTGAACAATTTCTAAAAAGCCATTTGAACAAGTAATAATCCAGATATCAAATTTTGGTCAACAGGTCCTTAATCAGCATGTTCAGGAGTACCTATACAGAGATTTTGAACAAAATCGATTTTTTGGCCAAAAATCCTGTAAGGCTTAAGACTTACGATTTTGGCTTTGCCAGGTCAGATTTGTTTCGTATCTCAGATAGATATTTGAATGTTGATTATGATTTAGTTAATCCAAAATTTCTGATTATCTGCATTTACTTATTCAAAATGACTTGCAAAAGTAATTAAAATTTTCTAAAAGCCATTTGGAATTTAAAAGCCATTTGGAACAATTTCTAAAAGCCACGGAATGCTAATAACCAGATATCAAATTTTATCAACAGGTCCTTAATCAGCATGTTCAGGAGTACCTATACTGAGATTTTGAACAAAATCGATTGTATGGCCAAAAACCTGTATATAAATAAGGCTTGATGATTTTTGTCATTTTCGGTCAGGTCAGATTTTTGTTCAAAATTCAGTAGATATTTGAATGCTGATATGATTTGTTAATCAGTTCTGATATCTGCATTATTACTTATTCAAATGACTTGCAAAAGTAATTAAAATTTTCTAAAAGCCATTTGAACAATTTCTAAAAGCCATTTGAACAAGTAATAATCCAGATATCAAATTTTGGTCAACAGGTCCTTAATCAGCATGTTCAGGAGTACCTATACTGAGATTTTGAACAAAATCGATTGTATGGCCAAAAATCCTGTAAGGCATAAATAAGGCTTACGATTTTTGTCATTTTTTGGTTGTAATATTTGTTTCAAAATTCAGATATCTTGAATATGCTGGATATGATTTGTTAATTGTACTTGATATTGCATTATTACTTATTCAAATGACTTGCAAAAAGTAATTAAAATTTTCTAAAAGCCATTTGAACAATTCTAAAAGCCATTTGAACAATTTCTAAAAGCCATTTGAACAAGTAATAATCCAGATATCAAATTTTCGTCAACAGGTCCTTAATCAGCATGTTCAGGAGTACCTATACTGAGATTTTGAACAAAATCGATTGTATGGCCAAAAATCCTGTAAGGCATAAATAAGGCTTACGATTTTTGTCATTTTCGGCCAAAAAATAGATTTTGCTCAAAATCTCAGAATAGATACTCCTGAACATGCTGATTAAGGATCTGTTAACCAAAATTTGATATCTGCATTATTACTTATTCAAATGACTTGCAAAAGTAATTAAAATTTTCTAAAAGCCATTTGAACAATTTCTAAAAGCCATTTGAACAAGTAATTTTGGTCAACAGGTCCTTAATCAGCATGTTCAGGAGTACCTATACTGAGATTTTGAACAAAATCGATTGTATGGCCAAAAATCCTGTAAGGCATAAATAAGGCTTACGATTTTTGTCATTTTCGGCCAAAAAATAGATTTTACTCAAAATCTCAGTATAGATACTCCTGAACATGCTGATTAAGGATCTGTTAACCAAAATTTGATATCTGCATTATTACTTATTCAAATGACTTGCAAAAGTAATTAAAATTTTCTAAAAGCCATTTGAACAATTTCTAAAAGCCATTTGAACAAGTAATAATCCAGATATCAAATTTTGGTCAACAGGTCCTTAATCAGCATGTTCAGGAGTACGTATACTGAGATTTTCAACAAAATCGATTTTTTGGCCAAAAATCCTGTAAGGCTTAAGCCTTACGATTTTTGTCATTTTCGGCCAAAAAATAGATTTTGCTCAAAATCTCAGTATAGGTACTCCTAAACATGCTGATTAAGGATCTGTTAACCAAAATTTGATATCTGCATTATTACTTATTCAAATGACTTGCAAAAGTAATTAAAATTTTCTAAAAGCCATTTGAACAATTTCTAAAAGCCATTTGAACA
>NW_024737853.1:0-22608 GCF_018991925.1 Homarus americanus | reverse complement strand
TGAGTACTGTACAGTATGTGTGGCAGACAGGGTTCATACACACCTTCATTCATTTATATTTATTATATAAATTACACACCTGGAAGTCATGAAATTTAATTAGCATTTAGTGTAATTTATAGAAATCAGAGATGTCCAAAAAATACAAAATATAGTAAATCAACTTAACCTCAAATGTTTTGTCAAGTCCACATCAACATTTACTTTTAATTTTTCTCATTAGTACAGTACAAGTACTGTATTAGCATTATTCCTTTGATGTAAATACTGTACCAAACTAAAGAAATTATTTATAGTATGTATTTTTCTAATTGAATTAAATGAAAATATTGCACTAACATTTGATCATAAAAATTTGTTAGCGTGTCTCTGAAAATCCTCATGTACTGTACTTCTATACAGAATACTTAGAGGTGGTTCGTGATTCTCTTGCCACTGTGAGTGAAGACTGTAACACACAAATCAAAGAAGCGCACCGAGAGCTCGACATGTTATTACTTCACCAAATTGGTTGGCGGACCATCACGACAGAATTCAGGTTAATAGTTCCAACCTTTTATGTCTGTCCATGGGTCAATACAAAATGTCATTTTTGTTCATTAACTTAAAAAATTATTTACAGATCAAAACAAAGGTTGGTATGCAATACCATAAGATGGAAACAGTTTGATAAACACCAATACATGAATACGTACAGTTTTATTTCTTGAATTGTGGACCTTCTTTAGCTATATTCCTGTATGGGCATACATTACCTTCAGTAGCTGATAAATGGTCAAATGATAAATTAATAGTTTTTGTACATTAATAAATTTAATTGTATGCATTTGATGCACATACTGGTAATATATTAAGTATTGTTCAGTATACAGGTTGACAATCCCTTATCCGAAATCCTTGGGACCAAAGACATTTCGGATTTTGGAGTTTTTCGGTTTTCAGAATGGTTATTTTTTTTATTTTTTTTTTTATTTTTTATTATGTGTGTGTATTAGCCCACCCGAACCCAGATCACTGACCCACATCAGGGCTTGGGGGGGGCGAAAATATAATAAAAATTATAATAATACAGTAATAATTCATAGGTCTAGGTCGTGTTTCTCACTTTTGAAACTTTTTTCATTCTTGTATTTCTTTATTATTATTATTATTATTTTATTATTACAGTACTATTGTTATTATTATTAATTTTATTATTATTATTATTATTATTATTATTATTATTATTATTGTTATTATTATTATTTTATTTTGGTGTACTTTTATTAAAAATTTTATTTACTATGAATAATTATTATTATTATTATATTATTATTATTACTATTACTATTACATTTCTCCTCCCCCAGGCCCTGATGTGGATCAGTGATCTGTGCCCGGATGGGCTTTCAGAGCTTTTCGGTTTTCGGAATTTCGGATAAAGGGTTGTCAACCTGTATAACCTTTATGAACTTCACATCTGAACTTTCTAAACCCTCAAAACAATGTGATCACTTCCATCAAATAAGTAATTACAGTATGTGTTAGATTAATGCCAGTAAAATCAAACAGTAATGGCAGCTGCATATGTGCAAACCTTAGAATGGTACGGTACAGTGTACTGTATGCAAAATATGGGAGGTAAAAAGTACTGTATTTATGTACACTCAGTAAAAAAAATACCTTACAATTCTTGTGCAAAACAAAATGACACCACAAAGGAAGGTTTTTGATAAAGGCTCATAAGGCATACTGTTGTTCACCAATCAAATGCAACAAACTATTGTAATTTCATAATTTGAATTAAATAACTAAATTAGGCCTACCGTAATAGGTAGGGAATGTCTCACAATCACGCCTACCAACTCTAGCGAGACAACAGAATTGTTCAGTTCCAAATTCATCAGACCCCTCTTGAAAGATACTTTTTTTACCGAGTGTACACGTTATTTTGGTTCTTGTGAAGTCTGTATAAATGACGTATTGCTGGATGTTTACTGTCCATGTAATTGTGGTTTTTTGTTTGTACATAATAGTTTAGTACAGTACAGTTAATATGACATTCAAATGACGGCGGTGGAGTATAGTGGTGCCAGCTATGATGTCTCCTTATTTATCAAAGGCTTAGTTTTCAGTGTGCTGGATACATGCTGAATGCTGACCCTATCAAGCCACCAGGCCTAAGGGACCCAGTTTCACTTTCACTTCAGTATTGCATGAGATTGAATAACATTAAAATGTATTATAAAATCTTTAACATAATTGAAGTTTTCAGTAATACTTTCTCTACTTACAACTTTCTATTCACAGACTCTGCACACCTTTGGATGCACGGATAGCAGATGATGTATCAAATATGTTTTCTTTGCTGGCAGAGAATATTGAAGATGTGGTACAATATAATAAAGACAACCGAGCCTTTGAGGGAGTCAAGGGCACTAACATCACCATTGACACAATATGTGGCATAATGATGAATGAAGATGAAGAGCCTATTGACAGGTATGACACAGAACAACATATTCAAGTTTCTCATAGTTTGACATAATGATTCTTGATTTATTGATTTGTGACTTTACTAACACACTGAAAGTATTCACTGCTAAAGATTGAGTTACAAATATATGCAGTCTAGTATATTTTTTTACTATTCCTAAGGGATAATCAAGTAAATAAGGAAATAATATAGGCACACTTAGCTAACAGGTAAAATCTCATTGATGGCAGATAAAGTGAGTACTGTACTGTACTGTACATCAGTATGCTTTAATTTACTACAGTATATTTATTTAGCAAAACAGAGGATGAGATCTTCAAAACTCTACTGTATTTAATAATCATCAGAGTAATGTGGAGGAGAAAAATAATTTAAAAACATACATCTGTACAGTACTATATTGTTTTTATTACACTAGCAGGTCTATGCATGATATTGTTTCTAAGCTACGCAGTCACACTCACTCACAAAAATTTATTCCTACACTATTGGAAAAAAATCCTTTGTCTGACTTTCTTTAACCTAATTAAGTTTGATAAAATGTTGAGAATTTAGATGTCCAACTCTTGACTCTGACCTGGCTAAACACAATACAAATAATGTTTACATGCTATTTCCATGAACCTATTACAGTGGAGGCACAATAATACACATGGTAGGTACCAGAAGACATCACGAATTATCAAATCGTGAATTATAGTTTAATTTATTAAAATGGAAATACCTGTACAGGTAACTGTCAAAATATGCTCGGAAACCTGAATATCACTGGACAGAGTTAAGCTATCATGACTTTTACCTAGAAAATAGTTACATACATATACAGTACCATTTGACAGTACAGGTACAGTACTGAAACTGTTTCATGCTTAGGTTTTTAAATGCTGATTTTAAAGATAAATTTATGGTTTCCTGAGATTTGCAGTATTAATAAATTTCTTCTAATGTATTACAATATTTTTACTAGATATGCAGACGTCAACTCAATGATTTTGGATGTGTATGGGAAGCCATGTCTAGAGCACACATACCATGCCATGATAGAGGAACTGCAAGCCACCAGTTGGGAAAACAATGAATCTGTTGGGGGTAAGTGTATCAATATATGTGTGTATCCATTACACCATCATCCAGGTATCTCTCTGTCTGCAAATTGAACTACAGTACAGTAATTACCACTAAGCTGTGTCTGATTTTAGCAGAAACAAAGTACAGTAATCTCCCCATTAGCTGGAACAATTGGTACAGAGTGTTTCTGGGTTTGAGAGATTTCCGGGTACAGTATTGATACAAATTCTCTTATCCTCAGAAAAAATTGCACATTTACTGAATTTTTCCAGGCATTGGTGAATGTTTCTGCATCTAAACCACATATCTTGCACTAACACCATTGCTACAGAGGCTTAACTGCAGTCAAATACTACTGTACTGTACAAGTACAGTAGAATAAACTCCCTCTAACTTGGACTCGCTTAATCTGGATCCCCTTGTACACGGCCCAAGGATTTTGAATTATTAAATGATAAATACTCTGTAATAGCTTAGCAAAGAACTGTTAGTTGGCCACATGAGCATCTATGATGATCTGACAAGTACTTGTAGGTAGGCACTTTTGGTTTACTTGGTGGTTGAGGATCAAGTTGATCCTTATTTGGAACTACAGTACTTAGACTTATACACACACATATATAGAAATAACATCATATCCATAATGTGTAGTATTTTAAACACAGTGGAAATGAAGTTAGTGTGCAGTAAGATATCTAGGTTATTTTCTTCATCCTGTAGGTCGAGCGTGGATGTATCAAACGTGTACAGAGTATGGGTTCTATCAGAGTTCAGACTCGGAAAACCAACCATTTGGAGACAAGTTTCCCATTGAGTTCTTCATTAAGCAGTGTGAAGATATCTATGGACCAAAGTAAGTATCATTGCCATTCTATATTACTCTTTATTTATTTATTTTTGCAGTCAGCTGTTTATGGCATCTTCCACTTTGCTTAATGGGTTCCACAAAGTTTTAATAAGTGGCTTTAATATTATTTGACGAGGTGAAAGCTGGAGAGCTGCCTGCAGGTAATCATGGCTAACTCACAGGAGCTTGGAAAATTGCTGTAAAATTAAGGTAACTGAAATTGCAATATAGTACTGTACACAAATTTGTGATAAACAAGGATTATTTATCTGTATTTTTAAGTATTGATGTACTCCTAAATGACCACCCACATTAGAATAAATAGAACTATAATTTGAGTACAGTATATATACATTTCAAGAAATTTGAATAACTGTAGTGTACTACATTCCTGTGAATTAATTGGTGAGTGGTGTACAGTACTGTACAGTATTGTACTCTTTTGGTAAGTGTAACTCATTAAGTGTCAAGTGTGATTATATATGATTAAGTGGCACCTCCTAGACCACCCCCCTCCCCATGGCTATTACTGTATAACAAATTATCTTTTGTGCAGGTTTAACCTGAGTCTCCTAGAAGCTGGTGTTAAGAGAACAAACACAATCTTTGGAGGACGGGACCTGAAAGTGACTAGAGTTGTTTTCCCCAATGGCTCTATTGATCCCTGGCATGCCCTTGGGATTACTTCCGATATCAGCAATGATGCCACTGCCATCTATATAAATGGTAAGTCATTTTGTATTGTATTAAAATCATGTCTTAATTTCCCATGTTTATAGCAAGGTGACATGTTGAATTATCCCTCAGACAGTTCAATTATTTTTACTTAAAGGTAACATCAGTACTCATTAAGATTGCTCAGCATTGTTTTTTATATGGTTACCATGTCTTACAATGTAAATTGAGAGTGAAGAGTGTAGAGCAGTGGTTCCCAAACTGGGGGATGTGAGGTTAGTACGGGGGGGTGCACTACTCAGTCGAGTGTCCATACCTGGAGCTGGCAGACCTCCGCCCCACAAGGGGTCACAGCTCAAGGTTGAAGAAGCAGCAAGTCCAGAAAACTGTGAGGGCGAACTTTTTCAGAGTGAGAATAGTGAACTCTTGAAACAATTTACCGAGTGTGAGCTGTTTCAAGACCAGACTTGACCAGCACTGGAGCAGGTTCATATACATTCAGGAGCCATTACTTGCCAACAGTGTGTAACAGACGTGACCGACCATCCAAGCGGCTAATGAGCCGATCAGTGGTGAAGAGGATAAAAGTAAAAAGATGCGATAAAGCAGATCGTGTTTATCTGTACTGTACTGGCATTCTTTTTCTTTATTATGATAATTTCAATAAAATTTTGTAACATTAATTTACACAAGCGGTAGTCTTGTACTGTATGTCATATTATTTAGTTAAAAAATATACTGTACGGACTAAAATTTTAGCTACAGTATGTGAATTGTTCTTACAATATTCTTATACAATACTGCTTTAGCATTTATTAATTAATTTCTGTTACTAATTTACAAAATTGTGTTCCACCTCAAAAAATTAAAAGCAAAAATAAAGTGAGTTGGTAGTTGCCAGATACCACTGTCTGATTGAAAGTTTCTGGAAATTGGGACATCATTCATTTGGGCGATGTACAGGTTGTACCTCTCTAGTCCGGCATTCTGTGGTCCGGAAACTCCCGTGGTCTGGAACGATTTTAGTTTGCCCATAGAGAAAATTAATTTGAGTCTGGTACTGTACTATCGATGTTTGGCTAAATTTGGCCTTATTTACCCTACTTTTTTGGCAAATTACTACCTGTAATAAAGCAATATCCAAATAAACCAACAAAAATGACACAGATAAAGCTAAATAAAAACTAAAAACAACACAGAAAAGTTCTTATGTTCTACAGCTTTAGCTAGAGTTGAACCTGATGGCTTGGCAACTTCGTCATCTGAGTAAAAACACACACAACAACATTGGCTGTCTTTATGTTTTCAACTTTACCACCACTGGTGGGTAGAATTTTTGTTTTAAATTCAGAAACATTAATTAAAATATATATGAACAGTAAATAAGTGTTGCTTTTATATTCTTATGTAGAGTAATGACGATATGTTTACACATGTGCTCACTTACATACGTGATCTCACTTTTTTTTTTACCATTAATGGTTAGCTACTTCCATTGTTCCATTTATTAACATTAAATAATATTACTTAAAACAACCATATTAAGTTTACTACAGCTACAACCAGGGTCTTATTTTCTTCAGTTTTATATGTAGAACCAATCAGTCACTGGTTTTGTAAACATTAACGAAAACAATACCGTCTCGTCTCCTCGTGTGTTTTAATATTCCACGTATTATTAATGAATTGTTTTTGCCGTCAAAATTTTAAATTGTGCAGTGTTTCTTTTTTTGTCCAAATAAAAAACGTCAAATTAAAAACTCGCGAAATTTGAGAACCTACTGTACAACATTTAACCCTTCAATATGTCTTCAAAGAGACCATGAAGCAGTGAAAGTGGTGCTAGTGCTTCCAAGTGTATGCACAAGTCACTATCTATCCAGGAAAAGGGTGAATTTCCATGGTCCGGAAATTTCCATGGTCCAGCACTGGTCAGGTCCCGAGGTTGCCGGACTAGAGAGGTAGAACCTGTACATGTTTTGTGAGATAAGTTTTTTTGTGGAAAGGTCTGGTACGTAGTCCACCTTTTACTTTGGACTGGATTCACTTTGCAGAACCTCATCTCAAAATATATCTCCCATACTAAGTGAGGGATGGGTGTATGGTACAGTACTGTACACATATTACATATATGGAATTTTGCAATACTGTACTGTACAGTATTTGGATTCTGTTGGCTTGTGCAAAATATCGATATGGAAAGAATGACATTATGCAATGATGAGCTTAAATTTTGATTCTCAGGACCAAATAAACTAATTAAAAAATTCTGATAACTCTCTGTCTCATTACAAGGAACTGCCCACTGTGCCAATGAGTACCCAGACTCCCCAGACGATCCATCTCAGTTGACAGCTGCCAGGGAGGAGGTATACCAACTCATTACCCAGTGGCTTAATGAGGAATGAAGTGCCACTCATCTTCAATTTTAATTATTGCCACTTAATGGATGTGGTATAGGTTACAAAAACCTAATGTTAACACTAAGTTTTACCTTTGCATTTAATACTTGCAGTTAAGTTTTTGGTAAATGAAAATTTATATTAATGTGAAATTGCACTTTACTAATTGGACTGTATTGTGTTTAAATCTCTTCAGTATTATTCATAATAACCTGGACTATATTGAATTTTAAAGTTTGTTAAGGTTTTTAAATAAAATAAGTTGACTTTACCTGAATTAACTAAACTTTATCTCTACTTAAAATTTATACTCGTACAGTATTTCAGATTTTAGCTGTCCTTCAGTACACCAGCAAATATCATACAAAGTTCAGAAGTTTAATAAACAAATTTATTTATTCAAAAGACAGGTGTTTCATTAATCACTGTTGTACCTATTAAGGCATTCTGAAATTATGGACAACAGTTATTAAATTTCCAGATTTGTTTCATTTTTATTTTTTCAAGAAAACCCTTTCTGAATTAGGAGCATGGAAGCTAGAATAAAAAGCAACTTATTACTCCACTTCAGAGAACATTATGTTACAATAGAGATAACATACATCTAAATGCACTGGCACTGTAGCCAAGATTACATTTGGGAATGAATAAATGATAGAACATTTGCCTTACAAGCTTAGGCATCTCTTGATTTTATTCTTAACTGGAATAGAGAACCGAGTTCCCTTCCCACACACTCAACAATGAAAGGAGTACACATTGAGTGTACTTGTCATAAGTAAACAATCCTTGCCAAAGAGATGGATAAGCCACTAGCTGCTAATGCAAACTAATGGGATTAAACACTTGATTAGGCACCCTACATCATAACAGAATTGGGATTTACATGCATAAAAACTACTGCTCTAAAATCTACAACATGGTTGACAGCTTTCCATTTTCTGTGTCTTAAATGAAGCAGTGTGAAGATTCTGTTTTGGGTATTTGTAAAGGTATTTATACCACTACTGTATATTTATCAATTAAATTTTATTGGTTCGACTCAATCCAATTACAGGTTAACACAGTTGAACCTCTGATCTGACAACCTTGAGTCTTCATCAGAGCTGGATTATAGAAATTTCTGATTCACAGGTTCAAGGAAGTTTATATATGGTATAAGCTATTTTGTGAAAATTTCCTGGAAAACTAGAGTAAAGTACTCGGTTAGCTGATCTTCCCTGCATTCATTAACTACAATATTTAGTGCTTTATTTAATACAGGTAGTACAGTATTGTGATATGCAGCAAGTTTGAGGCCAGAAACAAACCAGATTCAGGAATTTTCTGAAATTGGCCTAAAATATGAAATAAAGTACAGTACAGTATAGAAAATATGTTGAAGGTTAGAGGATGCGGCTACCAGATGACTACAATGAAATCTACTGTACTGTACATACAAGTTTTTTGTTTCTAAAATCATTTTAAATTCTGAAACTATGGGGTATTGACACTAAGGTCATGGGGTCATTTATCCCTTTGTATGTCTCGGGAATACATCCCCAAATTATGAAATATGTTTCCGCAACACTCTGTATATCAACAACACAAAGTATAACTTTCATTGCAGAGACACATATGTAAACCACATGCACTTACAGTCATTCCTTTCTTTTGTCTTGCCTACTCATATTTTGAGTAACATTATTATTATTATTATTATTATTATTATTAATATTAATATTGTAACTAGTAGAACTTTCAGAAAAATGTCATGGGTTAAATGGTGGCAAATAGGAGTGATGGTAGGAAAGAGAGGGATGAGGGCTTTGTTGGGAGGTGTGGAGGTTTTACTTGGCTGAGGTGGGGGAGCATATTTCCAACACCTACAAGAACAGGCTTATTAGTACAGTATACTGTACAGCCACCAGCTTTTCATGGTTAGCTATAATTGTTGACCTGACCACCGCTGTTCAAGAAGACACTTCAGTTTAGTCCCATCATAGATTCTGTCCAATTTTAGATGACATAGGAAGTTGTACGTATTGTTGCAAGTAGTGTAAAATATTTCAACATCTGTTTGCACTCCAGTAACATGCACTATAACCAAATGTAGCTGATGGTTATTGCAATGCACATATGGTACCTCTTTCTGAAGTTGATCTTGTATTTTCTTTTGAACACCTCCATGTCTTCCTGACATTACAGAAGCACTGTCATATCACTGTGACAGTCCTTCAAAGTTTGCAATATTGCACAAGATAAACTTGTATCCAAAGCATTTGTTGTTAGCATACCTACTAAACTTTCATGTACAGTAATTTTCCATTCTTTACATACTGGACAACCAGGGATATGTTTTCTGTATTTGTCGGATCTTTTATTCTATCTGCTTGATAGTAAAGAAAGATATGTATGGTTCTTTGATGTCAGCTGTTATATTTTTTATGACAATTTCCATCATGGCCTGAATTATTTAATTTTGTATCTGAACAGAGATGTAAAATGCATTCCTTGGAAATGTTTGAAAAATGTTACTAAGCTTTTCATCTTTAGACAGTGTATACTGGAACAGCTTGAAGAAAAACTCGCGATGATTAAGGGATTGGAGGTCAGTTGTGGCGCACTCAGCGAGAAACATTAACTCACACAGTGAAAAAATCTTCCCTTTAAGTTTCACTTTCACAGAGGTAGTACAGTGTAACTTAAAATCAAACAATGTGTGTCTCTGAGAAGTGTTTCAATACATCTAAAATTATTTTTTATTGTAGTATGATGTACAAAAAAGCCAACAAAGAACTTTGAATGTTACTTCATATACACAATTTTTAGAAAACAAGATCCATAAGTAGCATTAGTTGACTTGCAGTCCATTTTCAAATGGGGAGGGAAACAGCAGTAAAAACTGGGGGAGCAGTGCTCCCTATGGCAATGGGCATGGCTGTGAGTTACTGCACCAGTGACAATAATAATAATAATAAGGGTGATAATGGTGATAATAACATTATTAAACCATAGTGTCAGTTTGACTTTATAGTAACACAGACAGAGACTGACAGACACACACACACACACACACACACACACACACACACACACACTACAGTACCACAATGAATGTCCCTGTATTGTTGCTGCCTGTACTCACAGTGGAGTGGACAATACAGTATCAAGTTATTTAGGGAAATTAAGAACCAAGCAGACTGTGAAGAGCTGCAGAATGATCTCTTTGCGCTTCAAAAAATAGTCGAAGAAATGGCTGCAAAGACTCAATGTCACGAAGTGTAAGAGGATGTACCTGGGATGCACCAACGGTAAGGAGGCATATCTTATGTCCCATCGGGACGAAGAAACTGCAGTAGCAATAGACTAAATGCGAAAAGGATCTGGTTGTGTATGTTGACAATGAATTGAAGTTCTCGGGCCATTGTGAGAAGAAGGTGAATCAAGCAACTAAATTAGTAGGTCTTATAAGACGGTCGTTCATATATCTAGACGGTCCATCCCTCATAACGATCTTCAAGAGTGAGGTGCTTTCCCGCCTTGAGTACTGTCACCCCATCTGGTCCCCGAGATATGCTAGGGACTGTCGGTTGATTGAAAATGTCCAAAAGAGGGTCACCAGAGTAGTGCCTGTACTTCGGGATGTCAGTTATACAGAGATTAGCTTATACTACAGATGGGCAAAGGGGGACCCAACGTAGGTGTATAAGCATCTCAAAGGGCACTACTCAGTCGAGTGTCCATACCTGGAGCTGGCGGATGCCTGCCCCACAAGGGGTTGAAGAAGCCACAAGGCCAGAAAACTGAGTGAACTTTTTGGGAGTTTGAGTTGTGAACTCTTGGAATAACCTGCCAGAGAGTGTTGTGATGGCACCGAGTGTGAGCTGCTTCAAGCCCAGACTTGACCAGCACTGGAGCAGGTTCAGATACATTCAGGAGCCAGTGCATGCCCAGTACTTGCCACAGTGCGTAACAGAAACATGACTGACTGCCAAAACGGCTAACAGGCCAGTGGCAAAGAGGATAAAAGTAAAGTAAAGAAGATGGAAGGAGAGGAGAGATGTTGAGTAAATGAGAGGAAGAGGAGGATTGATATTGATTTGTGAGTCATTAAGCTGGAAATAGTATCTTGTAAATTGTAGATTATAATGTGTATTTGGCATCTGGCATGTATTGTATGTAGCACATTTAATGCCATTCAATAAAAAAAACCTATATATTTCATATCAATTAGATATTATTGAGGTTTGGATTTTTTTATGTGTGCCCCCCCCCCTTCCCTGTAACGTGTGAGCAACAAACTAAACACTGTAATAAATCTTAAGGTTCCCCAAGTTCAAATTTTAGCACTGGCCCCACCTTAAATTGTCTCAAGCCAACATAATCTATTGAAAATAACCTTAAAACCTCCTGCAGCTCACCGTGTAGGGTCCACTCAAAAACAAACTTGGGTCTCAGACTACTAGTACAGTATTTTACACACTATGCTGGTCAAGCTCATTTTGGTCTATGATTATTTGTGGAGTGTCTATCTACCTATTTGAATATAGGACTCACATATACCATTAGTCTTATAAAAATTTCCCGTATTTTATTGTTTATGGTTAGATCCTGGCTGTTCCACACGTGGCCAAGTCTCTCGCTATCTTTACCTTCATGGAGCAAGTGTTAGTACTGGAGCACCTGGAGAACACCTGTCACGGTCCCTGGCGTCACATGGACATCACAAGGTAGGTAGATAACAGGTAGCCTCACTCCCATAGGATCTACGCTAATGAAAATAAAATGAAATTTTTATTTACATATTTTTGAAGGCTTATGATGGTATTAAAAGTTGTACAATAAATGTATGGAATGGAGATTTTTTGTTTTATTTTAATTGGACCCACTGATTAAATATATAAAATAAATATAAATATCTTACTTGCGACCGCAGTTAATAATAATACCTCAATATTACCTTGCTTACATCAGACCCAAGCGGGAATCGAACCCTGACAGCAGCAGTGAGAGGAAAGAAGTTAAACAATCATTTGGATGATTCGGTAATTTCCATCCACCTTGTAGCAATTCCTGGACACCAAAGGCTGTTATTCTTAGTTTGGTTAAGTTACATATTTGTATCTACTTGTCTTGCTCAGCCTTAAATAATTCTGATTAAAACATTAGGGTTGATGGTAATAATAAATCTCATCTGTGGAAGGATGGAAGTGAAATCCAATTAGTAACTTGTAGCGTGTTGACAGGCTGAGTCCGGAAGCATCAATGTGGCTTCGTGACACTGTATTCTTCTCCTCATGTATCATAAAAGATTGAGATATTACATTATCCTGAGTCTGAGGTATAATAGGTTGGTATTTCACATAATACATCATACCAATGCTAATTTCACACCATAATTTGCAAGTAGCTTTACCGTTTAAAATATAATGTTTTTATGTTATTAGGTGCCATAACAAATAAGCCCACCAACTCTAACGTAAATATAAACACAGAAGGACTCATGGTTTTGCTTATATATAATAAAATGGCTAACAAATTGCCAAGTTCTAGTATGTCGCTATCCTCAGTGATATATGACACATCCTCACAGTTAATAATTTAATACATAATGGTAAACCAACTTATTAAAATAACATTTCTGTCAACAAGAGCCTGGCATCCTCCCTTGGGTCGTTGGTTCAAACTTGTGTACTGTATGCGTCATGTTGAACCATAGCAGGAGTGAAGCATTACTCTGATGACGCAACACATCAAGCGGAGAATACTGTAAGTTATTCATTAGTAAAGGCAAGAGAATTAATGATGGTATGATTTATTAGACGTAAAGGAAGGCAGCTTGGGGTTTTGTTGGCGAGAATGACAGGCTACGGATAAAATGAGGTGGAGGGTGATGGAGAGAAGGAGAAAGAGAGATTATTGGCGCACAAAACACAAGAAGGAGGATATTATCGAGGGAAAGAGGGTAGAAGTTTTTGAGGATCACGGTATTGTTATTGTAGGTAATGGCGTCTGGCCTCTTAGTTGTAGAGTGAGGAATTAAAAAATAAGAAAAATGTTGTGTTCCGTGAGACAAAAAAAAAGTTCAATTAATTGGTGAGGTGTGTGTGTGTGTGTGCGAGTGATATTTAGGTTCGTAATCTATGACGGTGACGAGTGAGGGTATTGTTGGTGTAGGAAACAAAGTTATTGTTGATCTGAATGGGAGGGTATTGTCTGTGATGGAAGGGAGGAAGTTTTTGTTTTAGGAAGGGAGGGTATTGTTGGTGTATTAAGGGTAGGGTATTGCTGTTCTTGGAAGGGAGGGTATTGTACTAGGAAGGGAGGGTATTGTTGGTGTATTAAGGGTAGGTTATTGCTGTTCTAGGAAGGGAGGGTATTGGTGGAGGAAGGGAGGGTATTGTTGGTGGAGGAAGGGAGGGTATTGTTGGTGTATTAAGGGTAGGTATTGCTGTTCTGGAAGGAGGTGTAGGGTATCGAGATATCACGTTGTTTTAGCACTCAGGATGGAAGGGAACTCTAATGTGGTTTTCTTGTATAATATATAAGTTATATGATAGACAGTCTGGTGCTGGAGGTGCTGTGTGGTGAGGGGCTGCTTGGTAGAGACGTGCGGTGAGTAGCTTGTTGAAGGAGGTAGATGTGCAGGAGCTTCGTTAGAGAAGATGTTGCCTGTTGCTGGCCTCCTGGTTGAATGAAATGTTAACAGCGTGGAGCTTGCTGGAGGAGATGTTGCTTGTTCAGGAAAATGGGCAGAATGAGAGTTGGTTGGTGAGGAAGCTCAGAAGGACAGCTGGTGGGTCGCCATGCTCGCTGGCGGGAGCGAGGACCGCCAGGCAGGCGAGGAGATGCGAGGGAGCCAGGCAGCGGCGGAGGAGGAGGTGTTGCTTGTTCAAGAAGATTGGTCAGACTGAATCTCAAGGGAGAGACAGAGCTTATATACCCAGCAGCCGCTATGAGTCATGTTGGGAAAACCCGAGAAGTCGCCGGCCTTTTGGCTCGGTTGCTAGGATACGGCGGGCATTGGAATGCGGATACGCTTGGTTGCTAGGGAAGACGGTAGCAGGTGGTGTGCAGCTACGCAGTTTGTAGGGGAGACGTCCACTACAAGGGTATTGCTGATCTAGGAAGGGAGGGTATTGTTGTACTAGGAAGGGAGGTTATTGTACTAGGAAGGGAGGGTATTGTTGGTGTATTAAGGGTAGGTTATTGCTGTTCTAGGAAGGGAGGGTATTGTTGGTGTAGGAAGGGAGGGTATTGTACTAGGAAGGGAGGGTATTGTTGGTGTATTAAGGGTAGGTTATTGCTGTTCTAGGAAGGGAGGGTATTGTTGGTGTAGGAAGGGAGGGTATTGTTGGTATATTAAGGGTAAGATTATTGCTGTTCTAGGAAGGAGGAGAATTATTGTTGAATTGTAGGAAGGAGGGTATTGTTGGTAGGAAGGGAGGTCATTGTACTAGGAAGGGAGAATATTATTTGTACTGGAAGGGAATTATTGTACTAGGAAAGGAGGGTATTGTACTAAAGGGAGGGTGTTATGCTAGGAAGGAGGGTATTGTTGGTGTATTAAGGGTAAGTTATTGCTTTGATCTAGGAAGGGAGGGTGATGATGTTCTAGGAAGGAGGGTATTGGTGTAAGGGTAAGTGTGCTGTTCTAGGAAGGAGACATGGTATACTACTAGGAAGGAGATTATTGTTATACTAGGAAGGAGGGTGTTGTTGGTGTGAGAAGGGAGATTATTGTTATACTAGGAAGGGAGGTATTGTGCTGTTCTAGGAAAGGAGGGTATTATTGTTGGTGTGGGGAGGTATTGCTGCTGCTCTTGGAAGGGAGATATTGTTGATTGTAGGAAGGAGGGTATTGCTGTTCTAGGAAGGGGGTATTGCTTTTCTAGAAGGTATTAATACTAGGAAAAGGAAGGTATTGTACTAGGAAGGGAGGTGTGCTGTTCAAGGAAAGGAAGGTCATTATTACTAGGGAAAGGAGGGTGTGTGCTGTTCTTGGAAGGAGGTATTGCTGTTATAGGAAAGGAAGGTATTGTACTAGGAAGGGAGAATGTGCTGTTCTAGGAAAGGAAGGTATTGTGTACTAGGAAAGGAGAATGTGCTGTTCTTGGAAGGAGGTATTGCTGTTCTAGGGAAAAGGAAAGAGTGTTATTGCCTAAGGAAAGGGAGGGTATTGCTGTTCTAGAGAAAAGGAAAGGTATTGTACTAGGAAAGAAAAGGAGATATTGCTGTTCTTGGAAAGGGAAGGTGTTACTGTTCCTAAAAGAAAAGGAAAGGTATTGTACCCCTAAAGGGAGATATTGCTGTTCTGAGAAAAGGAAGGTATTATTACTAGGAAAGAGATATTGCTGTTCTTGAAGGGAGGGTATTGCTGTTCTAGGAAAGGAAGGTATTGTACTAGGAAAGGAAGGTATTGCTGTTCTTGGAAGGGAGGGTATTGCTGTTATAGGAAGAGAGACTATTGACCGAGGAAGGGAGGGTATGGTTGATGTAGGAAGGGAGGGTATGGTTGGTCTAGGAAGGGAGGATATCGTTGATGTAGGAATGGCGGCAGAGAGGAAGGGAGGATGGTGTTTTGCTAGGGAGGGAGAGATATGCTAGGTGTTGAGCCAGTAAGGGAGAGAGAGAGAGAGCTGTTGAGTTGGTGGGGAGGGAAGGAGGGAGGGAGGGAAGAAGGAAGGAAGGAAGGAAGGAGAGTGTTTTTCCCTTGGTCCAGCCCTCCTTTGGTTCCTACCATTTCAGCATCCCCCTTTTTCTTCTTATCGTAACTTTATTTCCCTTTTCACTAGCTCTCGCCACCCTTACCAAGAACGAAGACTTCCCCAGTTAGCATTTTGTTGAAGCGCTGGGCCAAGGGGGTATTGATGCCCTGTAGCTGATAAGAAACACTGCAGCACGAGTGTCACCAACGCCTGGCATTCTTCGTCTCCACCCCGCAGGCTCCGCAGTGTTTCTTTATATTAAAACTCCGCCGTACCAACTTTTCATCCGTGTTCTGCTTACTGAGCTCTTCATGGTTGGAGTGACACTCTTATTGTTGCTCCTTATAGTTCGTGACACTTGTGCTGGGTCACCCGTACAAGTTGTAGAACGTTGGACAAATCAAATCAAACCTAGACTAACCTCACGTCACCTAATGTATACTAACCTCACTTTACTTCACCTCACCTCACCTATAGTATTATCCGAGGTTACATTAGGTAGGATTTTGTTTGTCATAGTAAGATAGTGTCCGTCCTGCCTCGCCCATACGTCCACCCCTTCATCACTAACATTAACTTGTCTCTGATCCATCTTTTATTTATATTCATTTCGTGTGTCCATATTGTCAACACTACCTCGTCCTCCTTCGCTCCCCATCATTATAAACACTGTACACTCTTGGTGACAGTCGTGCTACATGTCAAGTGGGCCCCACGCCGAAAAGTACCGACCTACTCATACTGTGAACATTGGGGCCCATGAGAACTGGGGCCCCAACTATAGTGACTTCAATCCTGGTAGGTCCCAACCTAACCTAACCATGAAGATTGGGGGATTATTAGGGCCGGTAGAAATGATTGCCTATCGTATTGAGCCCCAATCCTATCAGCCGGTTAGGATAGGTTAGGTTAGGTTAGGTTCTAGTAGGGTCTGGGGGGGTGTCTTTATCACGGTACACGTCACCCGCTACAACACACTCGGCCGGGTAGGTGTTTGCAAGTGTTACTCCTGCGTCATAGTTCGGCCACGTTTAAACTGGTTATGATAATTTTAGGTTAGGGTCTGTTTGGTTGAGGTCACGTTAGGTTAAATAGGATGACTTGTTAATTAGTGTTAAATTAAGGAGGTTGAGGATAAGTTAAGTCAGCTGAGGTAAATTAGACTAAATTAAAGTTACGTAGCTTAATTGTACACAGCTCCCCTCCCCACAGTCCCTCATCTGGATAAGTATGGGGCGCACAATGAACTAGCCGCTGTAGGTGGCAAAATTAAAACTTCATCTCCAGTGGTTACTCTGCTTGTTCTTGCTTGCTTGCTTGTTCAGGTTCTATACGGGCTAAACAAATGCTTACATGTGCTTTAACTAATTACTCGTCTTACCTGTATCCCGATTCTCTCAGGTACTTAGCCATGTTTTTAATTAATTAATCCAATGTCTTTAACAATACATGATAATTTATTGTAACAATCCTGGGGGAAGGTTTGTCAGAGAGGATAGTTTTTACCATAATTGTCCTTTAAACCAGTTATCATGTGATGAGGCTGGAACCTTAATTGTCAGTGATCCCCAAGTAAAACAACTGTTAAAAAGTCACTATTGTTTCTATATTTACGGTTTCTCGCTTAATAAACTTTCAGATTCGGTGCAATTCCTTGTATAATTTCCGCCTGAAGACATTCTGGCTTATAAAAGTTATTGATTCTGAACCACCAGATAAAAATTGATTCTGAACCACCAGGTAAAAGTAATTGATTCTGAACCACCAGATAAGTTATTGATTGTGAACCACCAGATAAAATAAAAATTGATTCTGAACCGCCAGATTAGATTAGTGATTAAAAATAAACAAATATCGACCAAGTCATTCCTGAATTGATAAGTTTATTTTATTGAGGATTCGTACTTCCTAATACAATCAAATCTGTGTAAAAATAACATTAATATATCGTAGGTAAACTACACACCATACACTGAAGCACATATAACAATATTACTCTGAAATTATTTTCATTGTAGTCGTAGAATGTCACAGTTTGAAATAATTGATTGGATTTAATTATAGTCTCCGCGTGGTATTTAAAAAATGGGCTTATTGGTTCTAAGCTGTTCGATGAAAGAAAATGATCTACTGTATAGAGCTAACAGTAACTTAGTTTCCACTTAAAATTAACTTCTTCGATCAAAATGGTTTAGTCGACTTGGTATAGCGACTTCTGTCTACTGTTGACGAAAGTATTTCAATAATATAACGAAGATGTCTTAAGCTAGTCTACTGTATATACAAAATATTGGGCATTATTTAGGTAAACATGCGGGAATATTTTTATTATTTCACGTTAAATTGTTTCCTTGTTCACCGCAACAGGCTTCATTTGTGGTAGTGTGGGGTACGTGATATTTGGGTTCACACTCAGGATGGGATGGAGAAAGGAAACTCACAATGTGCTCTCTGTATACATGTTGTATTGGATGTACAATGCAGCTTGGTGCTGGGAAGGCAGCATGGTTACAAGCGTTGAGTAGAGAGAGCTGGTTGGTGAGGACGCTCAGAGGAGGACAGCTTGTGGGTCGCCATGCTCGCCGGCGGGAGCGAGGGCCGCCAGGCAGGAGGAGGAGGAGGCGGTGGTGCTTGTTGGTTGGTGTAGGTAGAAAGAGAGGTAGGTCACCACGAGGTCAGGTCTTATATAGCGGAGGTAGGTGTGGCTTAATTGTTGACCTCCGTGATGTATGGCGGCGCTGGTTGACCTAGACCACGAGGCATACACTGGGGAATTTGCGGGGTCGGCTACTCAGCGACAAACGGCGTTTGTAGGGGAGAAATCCACTACAGTACTCCCCCCTTCCCTCCAGGCGGTGTAGGAGACTTGTTGTCTGCAGGGTTGCATGGCACATGTGAGGCAGAATGGGCGGTGCATGCCACATGTGAGCAATAACGGCGATGGCGTGGATGAGCCGGCCGCTAGAGGAGACAACTGTCTTGTGTTACGAACCCCTCCACCCAGCACTACGAACCACGCCATCTGATTCATCTCCTGAGAGAGGACCTGGCTCTGGAAGCGACCACAGGATCATCTATCCTCTAAAACCTACGTGCAGTGATCGCCTACCGTCTTCACAACACTAGCCCACTGTCAGCCATCTCAGCTCCTCACTTAAGTACTTGTATTTTGTATTAACTCCCCCACGTCCACTTGCTTCAAGATTGTTTATGTTGTATTAATATGTATATACTGTTAATGTTTAGGTTAAGTTTGGTTAAGGGTAATTTATAAGCTGAATATTTTGTTAAGGGATTTATGGTACTCTATTATATACAACGAAAACTCGCATCCTTTGTCTACCCTTTTATAGTCCGATTGTCTTTGTTTTTTTTTTATTGTTGTTACCTGTTGGGATCTGGGTAGACGTATAACTATATTCTAAATCCCCAACTCGTAACAAATGGCGACCGTGACAGGACTCGACCTTAAGTACCATATTCCTTCCTCCCTTGTTACTCAGTGTTAATTATTCCTCCCAGTCACTTCTGTTCACAATTGCTTTACGGTAGTTTAAAGTTTTCTTCATATGTGTGTGCATATATTGGTATTATCGTATAGTAAGAGTGACAGACGTAGGATATTAGGTTCCAAGTGTCATAAGGCTTACATGTTATTACACGTGGCAGTTGTGTAGTAAGTCTTATCGAGTGTTGGGAAGAATCCGGATCTGTTTAATGCCGTACCCTCACTCCAGAGTAGGTTGTTCCATAGTCACTAGTTTACGGTGAAGTGATATCTTGACGCCCTGCCTTTACTACCAGGACCCCATAATTATAAAGCCTCAATTATTGTTCTTTCCTATTATCTCATTCAGGTCAATCATACCATTTATCAGGTTGTTAATCCGATCTTTATATTAATGCTGTAATACGCCCTTCCCTCTTTCAAGTATACTGCTGTTAATCCGGATCTTTATATTTATGCCGTAATACGCCCTACCTCTTTCAAGTCTCTTATCCTTATCTAAGGATCTTCTCAGAAGAACAATAATCATAAGTGTAATTTCCCTAGGTATAACTTGGTTAGTTTCCGGAACTTTCTGGTTATCCACTGCCGTGATATTTTCTAGGTTATCCACTTATCTTATCTTTTGACCATTAGTTAATTTATCCTATTTTTCTTAACAATGGCCACCTCAGGTTTTGATCTCCAGGATTTTATTGAAAATCCTTCCGTAGCTAAATTACGTGTTAATATCCTGAAGAAAGAATGGAAAGAAATAGCCAACTATTATAATATCCCATTTTCACAGCAACTGACTCAGGAAATGTTAAAAAATCATGTGATTGAAGTGCTGGTTCAACATGAAGTTTTAAAAGAATCCGCTGTTGACAGATTAACGCCCATGTCCAAGAAACTTCAACCGCTATCCACCACCCCTCCTCACTCAGAAGTTGCTTCAGATCTGGCTAGCCCTCAAGAAAAAACACAGTAGACGCCTTAGAACTAGAACGAGCAAGGTTCGAGTTCCAAATCAAAATGAAAGAACTAGAGTTGGAACAGGCCAAGTTGGAGCAGCAGGCCAAGTTGGAGCCTGAAGAAAGGTCGGAACAGGCCAAGTTGCAGCATGAAGAAAAGTTGGAACAGGCCAAGTTGGAACAGGCCAAGTTGGAGCAAAAGTTGGAGCATGAGGAAATGATGGAACGGGCCAAGTTGGAGCAGGAGGTTAGACTGAAAGAACTACAGGTAAGAGAGATAGAAGTCACCTTAACATCCGAGTTTAGATCAAAAGAAGTGGCATTAAGAGAGAAACTAGCTGCTTTTAACCCTGCTACATTGCTTCTTCCCTTTGTTCCTGGTTTGATGAATCCATATGGACGGGCCATTTAGGACTTTATAGGGCCAGCTGGAAGAATGAGGCCAAAGGACCAGTGGTGTCAGTGTTAGGTTCCTAAATTATAAGTGGTAAGGCTCTGTGAGAGTTTATAACTGTTTAGACCAGACTGATGACTATGATAACGTAAAAAGAATATCCTCACTCTATGCTATCACGCCAGATGGATACCGGTGAAGTTTGTAAATCCAACCAAACCATTTTCCCCACACCTTTGTTGAGTTTGCTCAAGAAAAGCTTAGGTTTTTAAGAAGTGGTTAGAGGCTACAGAGACTCCACATTTCCAGATTTGTTAAACTTGGTAGTCCTGGAGGAGTGGAAGAGCAAGATACCATTTCACATTTTGAAGCATGTGGAGGAGCGTGGAGAGGTTAATTTAGGACGTGCGGCTGAGCTGGCTGATGAGTACGCCTTGCTGGTGGAGTCACTGGGCAGTAGAGAACGTGGTACTCCCCGACATGTTAGGTCCTCCTCTGATGATAACCTTTGGGGCGTGAGTGGTAGGTCGAAAGGTCCCACACCTACCCCACCTGATGCAACCAAGTTTACTTGTTCTTACTGTAAAAACCCAGGCCATACGATCCAGACTTGTAAACACCCAAAGTGTCGAATTGCTAAAAGTAGTTCCCTGGATCCCAAATTCAAACCAATAGCAAACACCAATGTGGAAAGGCCCCATCAGGATCTCTTCTCTTCATTCACCTATGAGGGAAAAATTTCAATCATAGAGGGGTCTCGTTCTTTTCCTATTCGTATACTACGTGATACGGGCGCAGCACAATCTATCCTCCTGTTTAACGTCATTCCTGATATATCTACCGCATTTACTAATGAGTGTTCTAATTTCAGATCTCTCATCCCATTCTTCCTATCCTTTAGCTAAAGTGCACCTCCAATGTCCCTTGATTACTGGGGAAGTGCAAATAGCCATTAGGAAAGACCCAATGCCTGTGTGCAGCATTCATTTATTATTGGGTAATGACTTGGTAGGAGATCTAGTGGTTCCTAACATAAAGACAGTCGACTCTCCCTTACCTGTCAACTCCACCACTGACCTTGAAGAAACTATTCCTCATCTTTTCCCATCTTGTGCTGTCACCCGGTCACAGAGTGTGCGTAATGGGCCCTCTTCATCTGTAACCACCTCCAATATCTTACTACCCACAGAAAATCTGTACACTAAGACCATTAGGAAGGATGAGCTCATTACAGCCCAACAATCTGATCCATCTTTGTTCAAACAGGTGATGAAAGACCCCAGTGTGGACCATTGTACATCTTCGGCTTACCACCCACCGTCCCAGGGTTGCTTGGAACGGTTCCATCAAAACTTTCAAGTCAATGCAAATAAACTATCTCCTCTCAACTATATAGTCCATACTCCTGATCGCAGAAAAGATTCACAACTTGTTCACATTAATCTCATGAAACTTTACCATTCCAGGCAGTCAGAGGAAGACATCCCAGAGGCTATAAGTCAACCTGTATTGCATACGGTTTTGTCAGGGCCGGAGCCGGAGACAGATGACATGGACCTATTTGAGAATTTAGACTTCCCTCTACCTAAAGAAAA